>NC_140166.1:105064668-105082168 GCF_963971535.1 Notolepis coatsorum
ACCACTTTAAATAGTATTATGAAGAGCTACAGTATACAGCTCTAAAGCTAAGGAAGAGAAGAAAAAGTCTTTATTCATTGCACACATTGACAATGTCCACATGTGATGGGCGGCATACACAGGAACACACATGCAATTATTTGGGTCGCCGATTACATTTTGTCTCTGCGCTTGACCCATCCCGTCGTCCTTCCCCCGAAGGGAAGCCGGGAGCAGACATGGGCTGCGGCGTGGGGCTGAGCCCGGGGACCAATCCAAGTGCTCCTGTCCATTTTCGGCAGGGACGCGACATCGTTAGCGATCTGTTCTGCATGTTTTTCGATTGGGTTGATATTATGGAGAGGAAACCCTTGCGAGCATGGGGAGAACATCCAAACTCCAAACAGAAGCGCCCGGGAGATACCCCACCTGGGTAACTGGCAACGCGGCAACCTGGGAAGTGGGAAGTGGCAAGTGGGAATCGAACCCTGGACCTTCTAGCTGTAAGGCGACGGTGTTAACCACTACACAACCGTGCCGCCCATAAGGGAGATATTAATGCATGTTAAAGATCTGGACGTACCAAACCTGAACAGTGCCTCCTGTGAGGCCCTACATTCAGAACTGTCCACTGCTGAAAGCATGGCATCTATTAGATCAATGCAAAGTCCGAAGAGCCCGGGTCCAGACGGTTTTGTTATTGAGTTCTACAAGAGATCTGTTGGTCAGATAACTCAGATACTACATTGGACGCTCGCTCACTCAATTGAATTTGAGAAGCTCCCACCAGCACTGTATAATGCAAATATGTCTCTCTTGCTGAAACAGGATGAAACTGATCAAACGACCAACCTTCCCTCCCCTGCTAAACCAGTGCTGTCTGTTCTTTTTACACAGCCTGTAGACTAATATGTAAGCTGCCCATAACATTTAGTTGTTCTTTGACAATAACGTTTAATTGAATCGAATCTAATAAATTTGCGTGATGTTCTGAAAACAAAATCAGCTTTATAGAGCAGGACGTCGGACGTGTCTGATTGTTAAACGGACACTACCATCAAGTCCTGCGTCAAAAGATACCTACAGTAGCCATACCTTTTAATATACATTCATTTTTGGACCAGTGTGTGTCTGGAGAAAAGTTTTTCTTCCTCAATATCTCCACAATGCCTGCAAATCACTAGTAACTGCATTTGTATTTGCCATACCATGACAACTCATGACAACCTTTGAACAGATTAGATAAATGATATCTATAAATCATATTCCTGGAATTGGCATGTAAGTGAAGGCGTGCGCTCAGTGCAGGGACAGGAGGAGAGGAGAGACAGAAAGAGGGGAGATCAATCTGGGGAGGGGGGTAGCAAACTGCTGCTTAAGCTACTAAGACATTTTGCACATTCCTGCATCACAGTAACGTTGTATTGTTCTATTCATGAAACATGTGGAAAGCGACAAAAGCCAGATATGGCAATCAAGAAAACTTGGCTCAGTTGATTTGACACTAACAGTCCTCCTCTGAGCTCTGTGAATGAGGTTATATAACTGAAAACCACCACACTAAACAACATCTAAACACATTTTTTCCTGCATATTTTTTTTTTATTCTAAAATTGCAGATGTTTAAATAACAAATTTTTTGAAAAGTCAAGGATCTTTTTTGTATCTTTTTTATTAAGTTATTGGAATTCTAAAATTCAAAAAGTGTCATGTGACAGGCCCAGCTGTTCTAGCGTTAAGATAGATCACCCCTTTCTCCCTTCAGAGTGGGACACAGCGGGGCTATCCTCTTTCAACGCTCCTCTTTGTGTTATCCATTGAACTCCTCACAATCAGCATAAGCGAGCATGACCTCCTTAAACCAACAATGCTAGGTGGAGTTGATCATAGGATCTCCCTATATGCAGATGACATTGCTCTCTTTGTGTCTGACCCAGAGTAATCAATCGCACACCTACTCCAGCGTATTAACTCCTTTGGAGATGTTTCAGGTTATACTATTAAAAATCCCTATCAGCTGATCCAATATGTCTGACCACCACACAGTCTCTAACAGTATACCATTTCTGGGCATACAAATATCCAGAAACCCAAGGGTCCAATTTAAAATCAAGTTTACTGAAAAGCTGAACAAACTTAATGAGAACATAGAGAAATTAAACAAAAAAACATGACCTCTCTCCTTGATTAGGCATATGAACATAATATGAAAATGGAGACAGGTCTGACCTGCCTCCCTGGCTGGCCATTAAAAATAGCCAAACCTCTATGACTTCTCTCCCTGCTCTCCTCTTCTCATCACCTAGGCCTCCTACTGCTTTTAAGAAGGATCACTTCATCCTGCCATCTTTTTAAATGGACACTTTGCCTCATTTGTAGCGCTGCGACGATGAGTTGAACAATTTTGTCGATTTGCATATTCAGGACCGACGCATCGCATTATTACTTATGTGCCGTCTTTGCAATGGAAATGGCAGCGCTCAATGTCATAAAATGCGCAATATGTCATCTATATATTTAAACCTTTAAATCTGCTTTTTTACCGATACCGATATACCGATATTGTCCAACTCTTAATTTCCGATACCGATATCAACCGATATCAACCGATACCGATATATGCAGGGTTTCCCCCCCAACAAATTTAATAATTTCAGGTAATTAACATTACATATCTCTTGTTGTGGAATTAACACAACATTATGCATACTTTTGACAATAAATAAAATCAGAATTTGTTCTTACTTGCTTGCCTGGGTAAATAAAGGTTATAGAAATGTAATAAAGCATACCGTTTGAAAACCGATATTTTCCGATATCACATTTTAATGCCGATATCGGCCGATAATATCGGTAGGTCAATAATATCGGACATCTCTAATAATAATATTATCTCCTGTGCTGGCACAAGCACTAACATAGCGTGTAGTGAAGAAATAACACATAACATATGGAGATGTACTAAAAAGCTTTATAATTTTTGGTCAGTAAAAAATCTCTGGCTGGTAGTTTTTTTTTTAAATCTATCCGCCACCTTAGCTGGTTAGCCAAAAAGTTAATTGTGTTCCCTTTTTTTCAGCATTTAACTACAGGCATAGTATGTAATGATAAACAATGTCATAGTAACTGATGAGTGCTATATTATTATATATAAAATATCCTGATCCAAGATCCTTTTTGTGAGGATTGGCCCATTCCCGCCACACGCTTCAAGGTACTGTGAGGAGGATTGGCTCATTGCCACCACACGCTTCTAGGTCAAGTACCAATTGCAGTCACGCACCTGTCGGTTGTTTGTAATCAGCGCCCAGAGCCTTTCATATACTCGGGTCTTTCTGTCAATCGTTGTCGGGTCGTTTTGGATTTCCACTGCTACTGCCTGTTCCCCCCGTTGTTGTGCCTCGTCTGTTTTTCTTCAGGACGTCCATGGAAGTCGCCGCTGTTGTGTATCTCTATCATCCGTTGGAGCTGTGCCTCGTTGCCCGCTTTGCGCATTTGCGCTTTGGTGAGTTTTTGGAACGAACCTTTTGGATTCTCTGTTTTCTGTGTGTTTGGATAACACTGAAGATTTGCCGTTTTTGTTTTGTACTGGACTCAGCTAAACTTGTGTGTTGGTAACACTGAAGATTAAGTCACGTGGGATTGTACTGGGCTCAGCTAAACTTGTGTGTTGGTAACACTGAAGATTAAGTCACGTGTGTTTATACTGGACTCAGCTAAGGAGGACTGGACTGCCTCTGTATTCCGTTGGCTTGTTTTTGACCACTCTCTCTCTCTCTCCGTTCCTCCCCGAGTTGGATCCTGGAGTAGCTGCAGAGCCGCAGAGGCAGTGGCGCTACGCCGCTTCACCATCTCAATACCGGGACGATCTGCAGAGCCGCAGACAACTCTGCCAAGAACATTCTCCCCTTTGTTTGTTCTATTTGTTATCTCGCTCATTCCTGTTTCAAAAATAAATACGCCCTAGTCTTTGGCTAACTCTGAACTACCTGTCTGTGCCGTGCTGTTGGGGTCGGTTTCAAACCATAACACTTTTGAGTCATTACCGAAAAGATAAATGGAAATCTTTGGTGATATCCTATTCCTAAAACTGTGGTCTAACCATGAAAAATGTAGACCACAAGAGATGTTTGCCAAGTGATTTTGAAACTGTGGAAATCTGACTCAGCCTCCCAGTTTGAGACCATGGTGGAATTGGTGGACATTTAGCATGTAGAATACAATCTACTGCTGAGATACAGAGTATTTTAGAATATGGAACCCGGTGTTAGCAGTGATAACAGTAAAATATGAATACAAGTATTTCCCTAATGTTTAATTGGCGGAGGGGGTTAGGGATAAGCTTCATTGTTATTATTATAATTGATTCAAAAACATTTAGGTACCGGCATTGTACTTGTCCACCTGGTTTAAGTATGTCTTATCTAGCCTTTATTAGTATGTATGCAAAACCACTAATATAACCAATATATTAAAGAAATAATCTGTCCTGCTACAACCAAACCTGGATTATCGTGCAAGCAAAAATTTTTGGCAATAGGCAAGAAACCTCCTTTCCTTATTAGGTGTTACGATTACGCTTAGATGGCATGATGACTGGAACCCAGATGCAGATGTAAACATGGAGAGCTTGGAGAGAGTAGGCAGGAGACGGCATAGTGATAATCAAACTTTACTTAAATTACAGGAAACACAGGATACAGGGAAGCTTCACGAATGACAACACGGAAACAAGGGTAACAGGAAGTAATGACCCATCAATGGATGCTGGGCTGACAACACTTAAATACAAACACTAATTAGAGACAAGAGGGTGATTGTTGAATAGACACAGCTGTGGTAACAAAACAACACAAAACTGAAACACAGGGGAATAAACTAGAAACAAATGTACAAACTGAGACACACAAGACTAGAGCACATTTACAAAACACAGACCGTAGGAACACAACACTAAAACAGTGGAAACAATACCAACAACAAAGACAACAAATGTACAAAACACAGATTGGTGCAAATAATATAACATAGCTGAATGGCCTGACCCCAGAGCTGCAACATCTGGATCAGGCCACCAGATGGCAGTGGTGTATTGTGCAGTGGTGTATTGTTTCTGAAAGGAGGTTGTGAAAGTCCAATGCCTGGTCCAGCCGAACCGGGGGGAAAGTTACCGTCTGGTCCAGCAGGACCGGGGGGGACGTTACAATTAGGTCAAAAATTAAAGAGTCGATTTGTGTAAATTGGAATGTTTTCTATCATCTTATTTTCAAAACTGAATTTGATTTGTAAATATTAGGGCTGTCAGTTTATCACGTTAATTAGATTAATTAATTACACAGCAAATGATCGCATTATGAAAATTAACACACAAAAAAAAAAGTTTTTATCTCATTCATTCCATAAGAACGTAGAATAAACATTTATAGAATTTTTTTTTAAATGGTCCATTTGCATGTTCTTGGTATATGATTCTAGGGACATCTATGGATCTCAGTGAATGTATTCCCAGTGTCAGAAATACTGTGTCTGTTACTAGGCTTGGTCCAATGTCGCCCGTTCCATCTTCCGCGCGAATTCACTGCAGTGATCATGACTGCAGTGTACATCCACCCCCAGGCGAACGTCGGCAGGGCGCTAGGGGAACTACACGAACATCTGAACACACACCAGATCAAGCATCCGGACGCAGCCATGATCGTAGCCGGGGGCTTCAATCAGGCGAATCTGAAGAAAGTCATGCCGTCTTTCTTCCAGCACATCGTCTGCTCCACAAGGGGAGGAAATACACTCGACCACTGTTACACCCCGTTCAGAGCCGGATACAAGGCTGTACCGGCTCCACCATTAGCCGGAGCAACAAACACGTCGGATCATGCCGCCATCTTGCTGGTCCCAGCATATAAACAGAGATCACGTGACGCCGCCGTGTCACGTGAGGTAAAAAAATGGGACGACCAATCAGAGGCCACGCACTAGACATCGCCGACTGGGGAATGTTCAGGAGGAGTAACAGTGACGTCAGCGATTACACAGACGCTGTGGTGTCAATCATAACAACACTGGCTGATAGTATCGTCCCCACAAAGAAGGCGAGGGTGTTCCCAAACCAGAAACCATGGGTGGACAGTACCATCAGAGCAGCCCTGAACTCTCGCACCACTGCTTATAACCGGGGCAGAGAGTCAGGAAACATGGAAGAGTACAAGACAACAGTCTACACTCTGCGCAAGGCTGTCAAACTTGCTAAGAGGACGTATGCCGACAGATGGAGGCACAAATGGCACAGAATGACACAAGAGGCTTATGGCAGGGACTGAGGGCTATAACTGACTACAAAGTCAGCGCCCCCTCAATGTGGAGCGACGACGCCTCCCTTGCGGACCAGCTCAACACCTTCTACGCACGGTTTGGTGCAAACAGTGGCACTGCTAGCCCAATGGCTAGTGACGTCACTGGTGCGCCGGCTGTTGTGGAGGGGGGGGGGGGGCATCCGCGGGGGGGCGGGGACGCTCTCTCATTGACGGTACACAGTGTGAGAAGAGCATTTATGCAGGTGAACACCAGGAAGGCTGCTGGCCCAGATGGTATAACAGGACGCATAATTAAGTCCTGTGCCAACCAGCTTGCCCCGGTGTTCACTGCCATATTTAATCAATCCCTGGCGGAGTCAGTGGTCCCTGCCTGCTTCAAGATGTCTACCATCATCCCTGTACCGAAGAAACCCTCCCCAACATGTCCAAATGACTACAGACCGGTGGCACTCACCTCTGTGGTCATGAAATGTTTTGAGAGGCTGGTCAAGGACCACATTTGTGCCTCCCTCCCCAGTGATATGGACCCTATGCAATTTGCATACAGGACAAACAGGTCCACTGATGATGCGGTCTCCCAGGTACTGCACAGCACCCTCTCCCACCTTGACCGTCAGAAGGGGGGCTATGTGAGACTGTTGTTCATTGACTACAGCTCAGCGTTCAACACCATAGTCCCCACCAGACTGGTGGACAAGCTGATCGAGCTGGGTCTGAGCTCTGCCCTGAGCGCCTGGGTACTGGACTTTCTGAGTGAAAGACCCCAGGCGGTCAGGGTGGGGGGTCAGACCTCCAACACCATCACCCTGAGCATCGGGTCCCCCCAGGGCTGTGTTCTAAGCCCCCTGCTGTACTCACTCTACACACACGACTGTGTGGCCAAGTTCAGCTCCAACTCCATAGTGAAGTTCGCAGACGACACAGTGGTGGTGGGGCTGATCTCGGACAACGACGAGAAGGCCTACCGGGAGGAGGTTGAGGTACTGGAACGCTGGTGCCAGGACAACAGCCTGCTCCTGAACATTGGTAAAACCAAGGAGCTGATCGTGGATTATAGGAGAGAACAGCAGGAGACACACACACCACTGATGATTAACGGGGCTACCGTGGACAGGGTGAGCAGCTTTAAGTACCTGGGGGTCCACATCTCAGAGGATCTGACATGGTCAACACACATAGACACAGTAGTAAAGAAGGCGAAACAGCGCCTCTACCACCTGAGACAGTTAAGGAAGTTCAGAGTATCGGGGAAGATACTCCAGTCCTTCTACTCAGGAGCTGTAGAGAGCATCTTGACCGGAAACATCACTGCCTGGTATGGAAACAGCACGGCACAAGACAAGAAGGCCCTACAGAGAGTGGTGCGCTCAGCCGAGCGTACCACGGGTATTGCACTACCTCCCCTGCAGGTTCTATACAACAAGAGGTGCAAATCCAGAGCCTGCAGGATAATGAAAGACCCTCACCACCCCAATAACAGCCTGTTCCAGCTGCTGAGGTCAGGCAGACGCCTGCGAACCCCAGCTACTAGGACAGAGCGGCTTAGGCTCAGCTTCTTCCCCCAGGCCATCAGAGCCCTGAACAATGAACATTGAGTGCCACAGAACACTGAACTATCCACACACAAGCACACATGAACACACACACGACACGCACGCTGTGCACGCTCACACACTAGCAGCCACTTAACACTTTAACATGAGCGGGCACACACTCATGCCGCACACATATGGCCAAAAGGAAAGGCCACTTTAAATTAGAATAACAGGAACAGTGTATTGCACTACCAAAGCTACCTAGCATGTCCTATATGCTCTGTAAATAACTATGTACAGATACCGAGATGTCACACCATGTTACCTGTTACCTGTTTATTGCACAATGTTGTTTTTTATTGGATTCTATTATATGTTGTACCACTGTATTGCACATCGTTGCGGGTAAGACCACCCGCATTTCATTGTATACTTGTATGCCGTGACAATTAAAACTCTTGACTTGACTTGAATTGTAATGTAATGTTTGTCAAATTTCCCACGGGATAATAAAAGTATTTCTATTCTATCTATGAACCAAATGAGAATATCAATTCAATTTTATTTTTTATTTTTTTATCTTTGACTGTGAATAACACCATGCTAAAATTTACCAGACCTGAAAAATCTAAGCAAATGAATAAAGGGAAGATGATTAAACAGAAGGTTTTGTAGATATAGTACTTAATTCTGCCATCCGGACAAATGCAATTTGAAATATAGAATATAGAATATCAGGCCTAAAATGGTTATGCGATTAAAATGCAATTAATTAGATTAATTAATTACAAATCCTGTAATTAATTAGATAATTTTTTTTATCGCCTGACAGCACTAGTAAATATGCAAAAAATATATTGAGGCTGTGTTATCAGCCAGGTCTGCCTGCAGTGTGGAATGTGTCAATGTGTGTTGAATCTACATCCAAGCACCGCTGAGCCGCTGAGCCTCTGGTCAATAGATAGTGTTCCCTTCTGCTTCACTACTTGGAATTATGTTTAAGAACATGCATAATCTGTATAACAGGTGCGCACCGGAAGAAAATGGCAACTTGAGTGTAGGTAAAATGAATAATAAATAATAGTATGTATGACCAGGGCTTGACATTAACTTTTTGGCTCACTAGCCACTGTGGCTAGTGGTTTTCCAAAGTCACTAGCCACTCAGCATTTTCACCTGCCAAAAATCCCCACACTCGCGCCCCCACCCAAAAAGTTTCAGTAGTGTACTGTGTAATGACAGTATAACAAGTATTGTACTTATTCATTGTTGCAATGTACTTACTGCATTGAATTGACTCAATAGTCAATACCTAGGAATAAGGTCGGGGTGTAGGATTAGGAATATAGTTAGGGTTATTGTTAATGTTAAGGAAGTGTAATGCGGTAAGTACACTGTGTAACAATGAGTATGTAATTACAAAAACTAAGTACAAACTTAATTAATTAAATTGTAGAGCACTGTGATATATTGTTACCAATATTTGCTTTGATGTCTAGTCCTCTATTCAGTGTGTGTGTGAGAGAGAGAGAGAGAGAGAGAGAGAGAGAGAGAGAGAGAGAGAGAGAGAGAGAGAGAGAGAGAGAGAGAGAGAGAGAGAGAGAGAGAGAGAGAGAGAGAGAGAGAGAGAGAGAGAGAGATATGGGGCAGCTGTCCATGGTGCTGAGAGCTAACTCAGAGATAATGTGCAGCATATATTTGCGAGTGCTATCTTGACTGAGAGGGTGGCCAGGACTGTTAGTCTCGAGCCCTTATGCTTCTTAAGTAAGGGATAATGTATAGCTACGAGGTCATTGTCGCAAAATAATTGACCGACACAGTTTAAAATACCGAGCCGCCTCGGCGACAATGATCGAGTATAGCTATACATTATCCCGCTTATTACATGGCTAACTTACTAACAATATACCTAATTCATTTTACATCGACTCGCAACACTGGTTCTGGCTCCGCTGAGTGCTCGTCGCTCCGCCCCCCAGCAGCTTCCCCGGCAGCCGGCAGTGTCTGATTGCACTGATGTCAGTGGGCTTGATTGCGAACAGCTGCGCACAGCGGTCATTATTGTCCCACAGCGGTCATTATTGTGTAATATCGGACCTCTGACTCGCGCTATTGACCAATCACAAGCAAGCATTTCGGCGAATGTGAAAACGCCATGTAATAATGTTAAATTAATGTGGCTAGCTAGCTAACAAACACCGTAATATTAGTTTAATAATACACGTTACATAATACATGTTAGTTTGTTTACTTACTCGCACATCCACAAATAGTCGGTATCGGTCACATTCTCTTTTCTGTTTGTTGATGGTTTGGTTCACCCGGTCTTTTCACAATATTCCGCCACATTGTAACGTTAGCTAACTGTCTGTAAAGTAAACTATGGATGAGTCGGTCGCACTAACCAGTTGAGCTAACGTTAACAGCGTTCGTTCAGCTGTCACATGGAGGCAACACGACACACGCGATAGGGCGAAGTGGATGGGCCAATGAATGAGCACACTGTGCGCACCCAGTCCTCCTGGGAGTTGTAGTATTATGTAGTATCACCTGGATTGACTTAATTATTGCCGATGCCTTTTGTAGACTACAATGTTTTTTTTTCATAGAAAAAAAGTCACCCGCTACTGTGGCCGGTAGAATGACGGAGTTACCCGCCACAGCCGAATTCTACCCGCACTTGGCGGGTGGCGGGTGTCAAGCCCTGTGTATGACAGATGTGTGTTGCATTATGCCATTACTGTCATAGAGTTACTTTCACAGCTATTTACAAATAGGACATCATGTAGGACTTCAGTTGGTCTCACAATGGGTTTGGCTACAGATGGTCTGCACATTTATCTCACAAACTGTTTGAAAAGGCAACAACTAGGTATGTCATGTGTACAGGAAAATCAGTGGACCTCGCACACTTCAGTGTTCTCCTCTAATGATCTTCCTTCCTTGTACCCACTATTACAGCCTTTAGTATTTATTTTGAAACAGAGCTGAACAAAGGTTTTGTTTCCTAATAATTTCCCCGGATACTTTCTTTTGGAAAATACAATATCATTAGAACTATTATCAATCCTGTGCAACTTTGGAGTTTGAAGTGTCACAACATTCCAACTGCGAGAGAGAGAGATGGATTGGAGGTGAGTGAGCACGGGTGAAAGACATTCATTGGAACAGCATTAGACAGCATCGACAGCTGTCAATTCTAAATCGGTCAACCATAATCATATACAACTGTTACATTCTAGTCAATTCCATTGAATAAACAAACGTTGGCTGCCTAGAATTGACTACTATTGGGCAGGTTCTTTAGTGTCAGCTCGTATTAAACCATATTTCTTGCTTTGGCACAGCCCACTATTCTGTTGAATGGACCAGCGGAGCTTCACAGATTGGGTGATACTGGAAAATAACATCTCATTTACTCTGGTGCCACAAACGTTGTTCGAAGACAGCCACACAACTCTGATCTTCCGCATTGCAGACATTACCACTCAGCTATGATATAATATGATACATTTATCTATATTGCGCCTGTCAACCGATAGTTACATCGGCCCGGGGTAGAAACAGAAAGACAGGAACAATAGGAAAACAGAAAAAATACATGCAGGACAACCAAGCAGACAGAGAACAGACGGACATAATACACCTGTACCATACTACAACACAAAACTAGCTCAAGGATTTTTTTTGGGCGAAAAGGTGGGCTTTGAGCATGGCCTTAAAAGTCTGTAGAGTGCTTGCAGATTTTATGTTGAGTGGGAGCTTGTTCCAGAGTTTCGGCGCTGCAACTGCGGATGGCCGGTTTCCCTACGTCACCAGTCTTGAATGTGGTAAATTAAGGCAGATTAAGGCAGATTTGACTGTTTGATCTGAGGGATCTGGAGCTTGCTGATTGGACCAGGAGTTCCTTGATGTAAGCTGGGGCGAGACCGTTTAGGGCTTTGTAAGTGAACATGATGATCTTGAAATTAATAATTTGTTTTACCGGGAGTGAATGAATGAATGACTGACTGAATGAATGACTGAATGACTGACTGAATGAATGACTGAATGACTGAATGACTGACTGACTGAATGACTGACTGGATGAATGACTGAATGACTGACTGAATTAATGAATGAATGACTGAATGAATGACTTTATTTGACAATATATAAAATAACATGTGACAGAAGCACAGTCTGGAAATACTGCCAAGGATGGACACAAACAAGCTCAGAGCTTATTTCCATTGTGGTCCTTGCCAGTGTAGGGATGAAGGACTGGGGAGATGTGCATGGTCCCCAGTCGTACAGTTCCGGAGGTAAGAGAGCTATGAGTGTGCGCCTGCCTGTGTGTGTGTGTGTGTGTGTGTGTGTGTGTGTGTGTGTGTGTGTGTGTGTGTGTGTGTGTGTGTGTGTGTGTGTGTGTGTGTGTGTGTGTGTGTGTGTGTGTGTGTGTGTGTGTGTGTGTGTGTGTGTGTGTGTGTGTGTGTGTGTGTGTGTGTGCGTGCGTGCGTGCGTGCGCATGTGTGCATGCGTGTGTGTGTCTGTGTCATTTGAACGTATCTACTGCGGTCGGAGGCAAATACAACTTTTTTTTTCTATGCACATTATTTTGAAATTCTAACAATGCAGATGTGTAAAGAAGAACACATCTCTAGGGATCTTTAGTTCGGTGTAATTGGAACACTAGGCTGCCGCACTCGGTATAGTAAACACACCTTTTCTTGTGTGCTGCCATCGGTTTGAAGTTAGGGGACATCTTGTTGTTTCTTTTGTGTCTGGGGCTCCATAAACAATGAATGGGGCTCTGTCTTTGTGAGGTCATAGCATGTTTGTGTGATCTCTTACACACAAACAAGGTTTTAATTATGGTTCAGACCCTCTAGAAATACTAGCCTTATTTGTATAGCTCACACGAACATTGAAATTGTCCTTGACTACTATTTTGACTATCTTCAATAGTCGTAATTAGAGCAATATACTCCGTTTGCATAACCGATATGACAGGATAGGCACATGCCTGGGTGGTGGCTGGAAGAGGCTGATGCATGGTGTGCCGTAGGGGGTTCCCATAGGACAAGCTGGGGCCCCTAGGTGTGAAGACAGACAGACAGACAGACAGACAGACAGACAGACAGGCAGGCAGGCAGGCAGGCAGGCAGGCAGGCAGGCAGGCAGGCAGGCAGGCAGGCAGGCAGGCAGGCAGGCAGGCAGGCAGGCAGGCAGGCAGACAGACAGGCAGGCAGGCAGGCAGGCAGGCAGGCAGGCAGGCAGGCAGGCAGGCAGGCAGGCAGGCAGGCAGGCAGGCAGGCAGGCAGGCAGGCAGGCAGGCAGGCAGACAGACAGGCAGGCAGGCAGGCAGGCAGGCAGGCAGGCAGGCAGGCAGGCAGGCAGGCAGGCAGGCAGGCAGGCAGGCAGGCAGGCAGGCAGGCAGGCAGGCAGGCAGACAGACAGACGCACGCACGCACGCACGCACGCACGCACGCACGCACGCACGCACACACACACACACACACACACACATTCACTCACCTCTGTTACCAGTCCAGGGGTGGGTTGACCAGCACACACATGTCGTCGGGGGTTGTAGCCAATCCCATTGCAGCATTCCTCTTCCTGGTGAATGATGTTTGCACCACAGCACTGCAGCGTTACTGTGGCATTGCCAGCAGGGTGCATTGTGGGAGATCCATCATGGCCAATACAGCACAGAGAGGTGGACGAGTTGATGTAGTCGTTGCCGCAGCAGACAAAACCTAAAGACAGATACACACATTTAAATGCTTTATTTGAATCAAATTATTATTATTATTATTATTATTATTATTATTATTATTATTATTATTATTATTATTATTATTATTATTATTATTATTATTATTATTATTATTATTATTATTATTATTATTATTATTATTATTATTATTATTATTATTATTATTATTTTTTTTTTTTTATTTTTTTTTTATTATTATTATTATTATAACATGTTCACACATTTCAGAGGTTCAACATGGTTTTAAAGGTCTCATAATAGTCTTGCTAAGGATTTGGCAGAGTGAAATGTTATTTAGGTATTCCTTGCCCGGGTTGTTACCTGATAAAGGTTGTCACATTAACAAGCCTTAACAAACTGTTCGCAAGCAGTCAATGAGCTTTAATAAATAAGTGAGCTGTCCTTTTTGTAGCCAGTAACACTGCCTACCTAATCTAAGGGAATAATGAATGTAAAAGTCGGTGCTACACCCACCAAAAACAGCCCGTTCAATACAAGGTTAGAAAGAGGTGCAGTGAAATACATAATTAAAACTAGATGAAATGAAAGAGCTGCATGCTTCCATTAGCCAACAACATAACTCACACCCAGAGGCCTTCACCACTCCACTTACTGACCCTTTTCTCTTGTCCTCCCCTCCCTATCTCTTCTTATCTCTCCTCCCTCTCTTCCTCCTCCCAACCCTCACCTCGTCTCTGACTCTCTCCCTCTTATCCTCCCCTCCCTATCGCTTATCCCCTGTTCTGTTCTTCTCTTTCATACCCTCCAATCCCTATCTTCCCTCCTCTCCTGCCAAACCCTCCTCTCCTTTCCCCTCGATTCCTCTCTCCCCCTCTCATCTCTCCTGCCCCACCCTCTTCCTCCATACAGTAATAGTATTCAGGCCATGCTGTTGGAGTATTGGGGGGTGGGGCGGAGGGTGGGGGGCAAGAAGGCGTGTTTCTCTGAGAGCTGCCATCTCTGACAGTGATAGGTGACGTCTGCCACTGCTTCAACCTTCAACAGCAAGGTGACATTTTAAATACACACGGTATCCGCCACCCCCACCCCGCCCTGCTCGCCCCATAACTGTTTTGCAGGTGAATATCAAATATCCTGCATTTTTCATTCCTCATGTCCCCTGGTACTGCTCTGTGTTTCAAATGTATTCCTTGGAAAATCATCCAGCGCACAGGTAGTGTGATGTGTTTTACGTCACCACCAGCAGCAACAACAGTTTGTCAGTAGTTAGGTTTTCAAGATGGAAATGGCTAAATGCAAAAACAGCGACGAGCGCTTATCACCAATAGATGTCACCAAAACAAACAAAAGTGAGGATCTTGCGGATCACCACTTTAAGGGAATTCCTGCAATGCAGTACTGGAGCCAGTACTTTAAGTACAGTTTTGGTTTCAACGTAAATTCCCTTCAGTTACTGCTGGATAACCATTATTTACCTAACATGAACTGTCTGCAATAGTCAACAGTCTGGTTTATGAAACTAGTTTCTAGTCCTGTGTGAATTTAACTGAAAAAAAAATAAAAATAAAATAATTCAAATCTAACCCTAACTAACCTTACTGTCATGTACTTGTCCTAATAAACTAACCTACACTGTAGCACTCAACACTTTGATGAACATTGTTACTCAGCTGATAGAGTTGTACCCTTCCTGATGACTTGTCGTACATAACTTGTAAGTCGCTTTGGATAAAAGCGTCAGCTAATGTAAACTTTAAATACTCTTTGGCAAGGACTTATTTTCAACATGGAACCTAATTTAGGCCCAGATCTACTTAGAAGTATAGTTCAGATTTTTGGAACCCTATTTTTCTGCACAATCTAAGATGCTCCTCATATTAATTAGCCACAAACGAATGGGTTCCAGCAACTGTCTGTACAAGCTGACTGAGGCTCACTGAAATCAAGAAGAAGAATCAAGAGGTTTATTTGTCACATACCAGGGCATACAGTGAAATGTGGGTGGTCATGCCCGCATTGATTGTGCAAAATACAATAATAAAATAGAATAAAATAGGCATACAAAAAAAAAATAGATAAGACACAAGATATGCATGGTAAAAAAAGACATGCTAGGTTCCTGAGAAACTGGTTCTTATATACACTACTATGCAATATACAATTTACAATGTTAACTCTTAATGCATCTAAACTATTGTTTGTGATTGTTTTAGCGGTTGCCGCATGAGTGTGTGTGTGTGTGTGTGTGTGTGTGTGTGTGTGTGTGTGTGTGTGTGTGTGTGTGTGTGTGTGTGTGTGTGTGTGTGTGTGTGTGTGTGTGTGTGTGTGTGTGTGTGTGTGTGTGTGTGTGTGTGTGCAGGCCCGGACTGGTCATCGGGAGCACCGGGAGTTTTCCCAGTGGCCTGGCCTGGCCTGCACAGATTAAAAAAAAAAGAATTGTATATATATATAAAAAAAAAAAAAAATGTATTATTATAATTTTTTTTTTTTTTTTGCCAGGCGATTGTTTCCAGTTGTGGCGGCGGCGCGGCGCGATAGTTAGATAACCTAGATGGGTGGGGAACAACCAGGATTTCACTGTCTGCCACAGAGTTGGAGAACTATCTGACTCTCTCTCTCACGGGCCGGCGGATCACACACACACAATGGAGCCGTGCTGCCGCTTGTGATTGGTGGAGGCGGGACCAGGCGATACAACTGATTGACAGCGGAGGCGGCGAATGGAATGGCAGACGGCACTCAGATGCAGAATAACAGCCAGGCAATGAGCCAGGTAGTGAGGGACTCGGGAGAGATACAGTAGAGCGAAAGTCAATTAACGTTGATGTCAAGATGGACAGTGGAAGAAAGAGAAAGGGTGGAGGAGAGAGGGATAAAACAAAGAAAAAGAAAGGCCCTTACAGGAGAGAGTGGTTAACTGTATTATAATAGTAAATAGAAAAATATGTTGTGCTCTTGCTTTTTTCTTTTTGAAGGTGGAGAGAGTAGCATTGCTAGTGCCACAACAGTTGTATTTGAGGTCCATAACAGTACATTGTACTACGCAATTGTTGGCTCATTAGTTTGTGATTCACATGCACTAAAATTCACCAGAATGCAGGAAATTAAGTCTTTGTAACAAAAAAAATCCTGGTGGAGGACCCCCAGACCCCCCGCTTAAAAAGTGGCCTGACTGGGGCTATATTTCGCGCTATATCTCCCGGTATGAATTATTTCCCCAGTCCGGCCCTGTGTGTGTGTGTGTGTGTGTGTGTGTGTGTGTGTGTGTGTGTGTGTGTGTGTGTGTGTGTGGTGTGTGTGTGTGTGTGTGTGTGTGTGTGTGTGTGTGTGTGTGTGTGTGTGTGTGTGTGTGTGTGTGTGTGTGTGTGTGTGTGTGTGTGTGTGTGTGTGTGTGTGTGTGTGTGTGTGTGTGTGTGTGTGTGTGTGTGTGTGTGTGTGTGTGTGTGTGTGTGTGTGTGTGTGTGTGTGTGTGTGTGTGTGTGTGTGTGTGTGTGTGTGTGTGTGTGTGTGTGTGTGTGTGTGTGTGTGTGTGCTCATCTGTATTTGTGAGTGGAGAGTTCCGTGTTCAGTGTTCTGATGGCCTGGGGGAAGGAGCTGAGTCGGAGTCTCTCTGTTCTTGCAGCGTGTGACCGCAGCAGCTTAAACAGGCTGTTGTTGGGGTGGTGAGGGTCTTTCATAATTCTGCAGGCTCTGGATTTGCACCTCCTGTTATATAAGTCCTGCAGAGGTGGTAGTGCAATACCCGTAGTACGCTCAGCTGAGCGCACCACTCTCTGGAGTGCCTTCCTGTCCTGTGCCGTGCTGTTTCCAAACCAGGCAGTGATGTTTCCAGTCAGAATGCTCTCTACAGCCCCGGAGTAGCTGTCTCAGGTGATAGAGGCGCTGTTTCGCCTTTTTCACCACAGAATCTATGTGTGTAGACCATGTCAGGTCCTCTGTGATGTGGACTCCCA
>NC_140166.1:105087168-105093525 GCF_963971535.1 Notolepis coatsorum
TAATGTAAGTTAGTACTCAATCCATTGTATATTTTGATAATTGTTTGTTCTTAATCAATCAGGCTCTCTGCAACCCCATTGGGTTTGACTTGAGCAGCCTGTGGTAATTAGTCCAATCAGTCAGAGACTAGCCCCCTACAGGTGTGGGACAATATTCAATAGGGATTTAAGTGTAGTCTATCGAAGCGCCAGCAGAGCGCCGGCGACCGACTAAGACAGACAAAGACTTGGAGTTTTCCTGCTGGAGATTTCCGAGGAGGCAACCGAGTGCACTAGAGTATCTACTGCCCCTCACCTGCCCTCCTCTAGCAGGCCACTCCTTTGTACCTGCATTTTCTGGTCTTGCCTTGTTAGCTTGTCAACTTACTCGACCCACTGGTTTTAGCTCATTAGCTAAACCTTCAATCGGCTTCATACACATAGCCTTTAGCAGTTGATCCATAGTACTTCGTATCTTTATTTGTTCCTGCTCTACCTGGTGTAAGCATGGCTATGTGTTCTGTCTGTCCTGTCTGTCCCTCTCTCCTAGAAAGGTTAACTCTGTTAGAGAGTCGTGTCCTTGAACTTGAGTCAGGAAAACAGTCAGCTTTAGACGTCTTGGACACTACAGGCTTTTCTGAGGAGCCTCTAGCGGGGTCTTCTCGTCTGGAGAGTCCCAGACATAGTGCTCAGGACAAGGCCTTTGCGCCCACTACGAAGCGGCAGTGTAACCGCTCGGCCTCGGCCTCAACAGCACCTGCTCCGCAACATGATTTTACACGTGTTGCGGGTTCCGGTCCCAGTACGCAGCCGGTTCCACTGCAACCCCGTCGTTCCGTCCTTGTGATTGGCGACTCCATCACCCGGCATATTTTGCTAGACAAGCCAGCCGAGATCAAATGTTATGGGGGAGCCAGAGCTACCGACATTGAAGCCAACCTGAGATTTCTGGCGAATAGCATAGTCAAGGCAAAAGGTAACCCACGTATCACACCCACTGAAGATAAATTCGACCATATTGTTATACACGTCGGAAATAATGACTGTAGGATGAAAGTCTCTGAGGTCACAAAGATCAACATAGTTAGGCTTTCTGACCTTGCCAGAAAGATGAGTCGGCATCGAGTAATCTTCTCTGGCCCCCTGCCTGTAAACCGGCATGATGATGAGTTCGTGAGTAGGACAGCTTCTCTACACCGATGGCTGGAAAAATACTGTAAAGAACAGGGCTTAGGGTTCGTGGATAATTGGTCCTCTTTCTGGGGGCGCCCTGGCTTGCTGAGAAAGGACGGCGTGCATCCTAACATGCAAGGCGCCTCTCTCTTATCTCGCAATATAGACAAGATTATAGCTTCGGGCTGACAGCCACCCCACAAGCATGCCAGGGTGCAGGCTCTTAGCGAGCCTGCTAGTCATGCTAAACTGATGGACCCTGCCAATCCTTATACCTTTCTTGCTCGGTCCCTCCTCCACCAGGCTCCCCACTCCTCTCTTTCTATCTCTACCCCTAAACCTGTATACCCAATCAAAACTAGAATATCCCGTTACGCTCCGCTTTACCCAGCTCGTCCTTGTGCGATAAACCATGCCAACTTAATTGCGATTAAACCTACCCACATGGCTGAAAACCGCGCTGCTAAGTATACAGAGAGTGTGAAGGTTGGCCTTATCAACATCCGCTCTCTGCCAACCAAAGCTCTTTTGGTAAATGAACTGATAACAGACCATAGTCTCGACCTATTTGGCCTCACTGAGACATGGCTTAAACCTAATGATTTTCTGCCCTTAAACGAGGCCTCACCCCCTAATTTTAGTAGCTCCCACATCGCACGCACCTCCAAGAAAGGAGGCGGAGTTGCTCTAATTTATGACTCTAAGCACAACTTTACATCCGACGCAAACTGTACGTTTTCCTCGTTTGAGGTGCTCCTGTTGCATCCCTCTCCACCCAACAGAAAGTGTGGCGGTCTGATTCCTACCTCCACTGCATCCTTTGTAATGGCTGTCCTATACCGCCCCCCAGGCCCTTACACCCTCTTCCTAGATGAATTTTCAACTTTCATCTCTGAGCTTGTTATGCGCTCAGATAACATTTTAATTGTTGGTGATTTTAACATTCATTCCAATAAAACTCTAGATCCCCTAAATAAGGCTTTTACCGACATCATTGACTCTGTCGGTCTCATTCAAATCGTTGACCAACCCACTCACAGTGGTGGGAACACCCTTGACCTAGTCCTAGCCCGCGGTCTCACTGTGTCAAATTTGACCGTCTCCCCCTATGTTCCTGCTCTCTCAGACCACTACCTCATCAAATTTCAAATTGATCTGACGGTTTCTCGCCCAGACAGTGTAGAATCCTACATGAGCCGTCGTATTAACGCCTCAACTGTCCCAATTCTAGTTAACTGCCTACCAGACTCTCCCTTCCTCTCTTACTCTGGCCCCCTTGATCTCTTTACAGACAAACTTAATGCCGCCCTTCGTAGCACCGTCGACATTGTCGCTCCCCTTAAACCTAAAATTAAACGTGCTCCGCAAAAACTAACTCCCTGGTTTACGGAGGAAACGCGCTCCTTTAAAAAGGCTTGTCGCAAACTTGAACATAAATGGCGTTCGACCAAACTCAAAGTATTCCGCCTCGCCTGGAATGATAGTTTACGTAACTACAAAAAGGCACTCTCACTTGCCAAAACCTCTTATTTTTCCAGGCTCATAAATGAAAACAAAAACAACTCAAAGTTTCTGTTTGACACAGTTGCAAAACTTACGCAGAAACAACCAAGTGCCCTAAACCATGCGTTCTCGGCTAACGAATTCATGACATTTTTTACCAAGAAAATTGACCTCATTAGAGATGAAATTGTTGCTTTACTCAACAATCAGAGTCCCTCCCAACCTTTGACGGGCATTCCCCCTGACTTTGATTCCAGTCATACGCTATGCTGCCTTGAAAACGTCTCACTTAGTGCCCTCTCTAAACTGGTTGGCGCGGCTAAACCTTCAACCTGTCTGTTTGACCCTCTCCCAGCAACTCTCATCAAAAAACTCTTCCCAACTCTAGGCCCTGCCCTACTCAATATCTTCAACACCTCTTTGTCTACTGGCGTGGTGCCCCTGGCCTTTAAATCAGCCGTCATTAAACCATTACTTAAAAAACCGAACCTCGACCCTCTAATCTTGAAAAATTACAGACCTATCTCCAATCTCCCATTCCTATCCAAAGTGTTAGAACGGATCGTCGCAAGCAACTTACTGACCATTTATCAAACAATAATCTTAATGAATCATTTCAATCTGGCTTTAGAGCCTTACACTCCACCGAAACGGCGGTTACCAAAGTCACAAATGACTTACTGCTCTCTCTTGACTCAAACCTCACCTCTGTGCTCTTATTGCTTGATCTCAGTGCAGCCTTTGACACTATCGATCACTCGATTCTTCTAGGTCGGCTTGAGAACCATGTTGGCATTCGGGGTCTCGCACTAGCTTGGTTTAAATCCTATTTAACTGATAGAACACACTGCGTGGTCTATAATGATTTAACATCTGAGACCCTCCCAGTGCAATGTGGTGTCCCACAAGGCTCTGTCCTGGGCCCTTTGCTATTTTCGATTTACATGCTACCCCTCGGCGATATCATACGCAAATTTGGCATAAACTTTCATTTTTACGCTGATGACACCCAATTATATATACCTATTAAGCCAAATGATTCCTCCCAACTACAAAACCTTGAGGCCTGCTTGCTTGCCGTCAAAAAATGGATGTCGCAAAACTTTCTACTCCTTAATGCAGATAAAACTGAGATGTTAATTGTTGGCCCCCCAAACCACAGAGGCCTGTTTCAGGACATCTCCCTCAACTTTGATACCTGTCATGTATCCCAGAGCTCCACCATAAAAAACCTCGGAGTCATTTTTGATTCCTCCCTCTCATTTAATGCACATATAAAAAATGTCACCAAAATTGCATTCTTCCATCTTCGTAATATCGCAAAAATACGCCCCATTTTAACTCTGGCTGATGCTGAAACCCTGATTCATGCTTTTGTCTCATCACGTCTGGACTACTGTAATGCACTTTTTTCAGGCTTACCTAATTCAAGCATCAAAAATCTTCAACTCGTGCAAAATGCGGCTGCACGGATACTAACTAGAACTAGAAAATTTGATCACATCACACCAGTTTTGTCCGCCCTACATTGGCTTCCTATCCAAGCCCGCTCTGACTTTAAAGTGCTACTCCTCACCTACAAAATTTTAAATGGGCTTGCACCGCTCTATCTATCTGATCTCATCTCCCGATACTCGCCCGCTCGTGCTCTGCGCTCACAAAATGCGGGGCTTCTATCGACCCCTAGGGTTAAAAAGAAATCCGCCGGCCACAGAGCCTTTGTCTACCGCGCTCCCTACCTGTGGAACAAATTACCTGCCGTCATCAGGGGCGCCTGCTCTGTCGAAGCTTTTAAATCCCTGCTTAAGACTCATCTTTTCTCTCTCTCCTTCAACCTACCTTGATCTCACCTGGTCGGGGACTGACCTTTAGATTAATCTGTGTAGTTTAGTTATGGTACAGGGTACTACATGGTACCACTGGGTAGTTTACTATAGGGTAGTTTAGTTAGGGTACAGGGTACTACATGGTACCACAGAGTACTACTTGGTACTGCATGGCATTACAGGGTACTACATGGCTTACATAGCTCTACATGGCACCACAGGGTACTACATGACACTACAGGGTACTACAGGATACTACGGGGTACTACATGGCACTATGGGGTACTATAGGGTACTACATGGCACTACGGGGTACTACATGGCACTACAGGGTACTACATGTCTGCTCCTTTGCAGCACCACAAACATGGGAACTCTCTAACTCTTCCCCCCCCCCCCCCCCCCTCTCCCCCCCCCACCCCCCCCCTCCCTCCCCCTTCTCTCTGAGTACCCGTCTCCTGGCGCTGACCAAGGTGATGGATGCCTCGGGGTCTTGGCCAAGCTTGTAGTGACTGCTCTACATGCACCTCCGAGGCATTGGATCAGTTATTCACCGCCGTCTGTCCGTGGTCCTGTCAACTGATTAACAGACTGTTAACAGATTAACAGTCAACGCGGTTTCATTGCTGGGTTAAGTACTTCTATTCTATTCACATAATACGCTTACTTCATATATCTACTCCATTCACATATATGCCTACCACTTGTATCTATTGCTATGTCCGCCTACTACAATCTCATGAGCTGTCTAACGCCTGTCCCGTCTCCCTGTCTTCCTATGACTTGCTGTCCTGGAGTGTTGACCGGAGTGTTGGACGTCCCGTGACGAAGGCCGGGAGATTGCGACCCCCTCTGCGTGCCCCCCTGTCTTCGGAGGTCTCGTAGTGGTGACCGGAGTGCCGGATGTCCCGCGATGATGTCGGGGAGTTCGCGACCCTCTCTGCGCCACCCCCCTTCCCCCTGTCTCCGGCTGTCCCTGAGCAACGACCGGAGTGTTGAATGTCCCGTGACTAAGACGGGGAGGACGTGACCCTCTTGCGCCGCCCCTGTGCCTCAAATAGATCCGCTATCAACTCTATCTTTAATCTTTCAAAATGTTCAGTTGCTATCGCTATTAGCTCTATCTTTAATTTTTCAAAATGTACAGTTGCTATTGCATGCACTCATCTGTGTTTCACCACACACATGAGTGCATGCTTACCAACTGTCCGTCTGCAACACTACTATCACCGACATCTAAGAAGGGAGATCCCCCCTTGAACGGCCCTTCTAAGGTTTCTCTCCTCCACATTGCCTGTGGAGCTTTTTTTCCCTATTGTTAGGTTTTAGTGAGTTTTTCCTTACCTTCGCGTGGGGTATGTCTGGGAGTGCTTGCATTCTTTCATTTATTTGCATTCATCTAAAAAATGTTTGGACCCTATGGTGTCTTGTTCTGTTCTTGACTTATTGTTATGTTGTCTTCTGACTTGTTTAAAGAAGACCTGTACGGCCCATGGGGACATTAACGTGTGTTGTCGGGCCCTATAAATAAATTTGATTTGATTGATTTAGAACTTTCCCCCTTACATCTAGAACTCTCATCCCTTACATCTACTCATCTAGAACTTTCCCCCATACAGCTAGAACTCTCATCCCTTACATCTATCCATCTAGAACTTTCCCCCTTACATCTAGAACTATCATCCCTTACATCTATAATAATAATAATAATAATAATATTAATAATAATAATAATAATAATAATATAATAATAATAATAATAATAATAATAATAATAATAATAATAATAATAATAATAATAATAAATAATAATAATACACTTATTTGTCTAGCACCTTTCATACAAAAATTGCAGCTCAAAGTGCTTCACAAAAAA
>NC_140166.1:105093725-105221225 GCF_963971535.1 Notolepis coatsorum
GTGTTCTCATAGTGATTCCTTCATGTCAACGCTACAGGCCTCCTTTGAATTAATGACTTAATCATAATTAAAATAAATATGACAATATTTGTACGATAAGAAATTACGCATTTGATGTCGGAAAAATAAATAATATGGATTCATCTGATCACAGGGCAGCTGGATTAATCATATCTGAACCAGCTATTTTGGACAAATGTATAATTACTTTAATTACTCAGATATTCAAACACAATTATGCAATTATTGTGAAATGATTGAAAATAATAATTATTTAATGCCTTCTGTGGAATTTGTATTTCTTATTTATTACATATCTGTTTTAATGGTATACAATGGGACAGACCTTTGTTTGATATAAACCTGCATTCCTTCGAATATATCATTAATCAATTGAAATTATATTGAAATACACTATATAGCCTATACACCAACACTGAAATGACAGTGGATGAATAAATAAATAAGAACTAAAGCTAATCGCATGGAAATAGACTGCATTAATATTCCATAACAAGTCTTGTGTGTGCCAGTATGGCCTACGTGTCTAATGAATGAACAGTATAGGCTTAATATATTCTAGTTACTTGTTTCATTAGGATTTAGTAGATACTAATATATGCTCTGCCCTACGTACAGTATAAGTTACCTATACTGTACATAGGGCAGAGCATATAGTATCTACTCAATCCTAATGCAACAAGTCATTAATGGAATAATAAGCCTATACTGCGTTAATTCATTACGCCGTAGGCATTAATGGAATAATAAGCCTATACTGGCGCTTTTCCACTGCATGGTACCTACTCTACTCTACTCTACTCTACTCGGTATTTTCGGTTTTCCATTACCAAAGTACCTGGTACCAGGCTGGTACCAGGTACTTTTTCGGTACTTTTTTAGTCCCTGCTCGAGTCTGGTTCCAAGCGCGAGCCAAGCGGGTAGAACTGGTACTATAAAAGTCACGTGAAACACTGCAGACCACTGATTGGTCAGAAGAGAGACGCGTCACTAGTTGGAGAGTCTGAACTGGTCTGAATGAAAACAGAAAGCCGCCATCTTTAATGTCTCGCATAGGATTTCATTATGGTTGCAGCAGGCACAAGTTCAATAAACAAACGATACAGTCACTGTGTATTCTGCCTCATTTATTGATTAAACAAAACCGACATCAACACAATTTGCCACCGAGCGGAGAGTTTAGTCTCGCAAAAAGATCGCTGACTTGTTAAGGCTTAATCTCCACAACGGTGGAAGGAATGTTCTAATGTGCTAATGTTGTGCTAGCGTTTTAGCATGGCTATCGTACATAGCGGGTTCAATATAACTCGATATTGATTGTTTGTATGAGTAACGTTAATGCTAGTAGAATAGACACAACGTGAGGTAATCACCATCCATTTTAAACCGGTTATTACCTAATGCTAACGTTAGCAAATAGACGCGACTGGTAACGTTACAGCGTTGTTGTTAGCCTAATGCTAACGTTAACGTTAGCATATATAGACAGCCTAGCTGACGTTAACGCTTGTAGAATAGACACAATGAGGGGTAACGTTAGCGTTAGCAGAATAGACACAACGAGAGTCTCGTTAATGTTGTTATTGATTGATTGAAAACGGTGTTTTACTCTGGCTTGCCAAGCTCATAGCCCCTTTCGTGACTGTGATGCACCGAGTGAATCCACAGTCACTTGCTCCTTAATAGAAAACCAACCTAGATTTACCATGAAGGACTGGTTCTGGCCGAACCGTTCGTTATACAAGTATCACAGAGACATTTCAAAGGTACTCACAGTTGCACGAGGGTTTCGGACAGAGATACGGGATGGTTTGAAAGCTCGCCGTTGCTAATAAACATTTTAAATATTTTTTATAAACTGCTCAACACTGCATTATTTCCGGCGTTGGCTGCCTGGTGTGATCACAGCGCATGCGCATCATGCACCCAACGCCGGAAATAATGCCGTTTTGAGCAGTTTATAAAAAATATTTAAAATGTTTATTAGCAACGCCGAGCTTTCAAACCATCCCGTATCTCTGTCCGAAACCCTCGTGCAACTGTGAGTACATTTGAAATGTCTCTGTGATACTTGTATAACGAACAGTTCGGCCAGAACCAGTCCTTCAGGGTAAATCTAGGTTGGTTTCCTATTGAGGATCAAGTGATTGTGGATTCACTCGGTGAGCTCTCATGCTGATCACCAGCAGCCCCGCCTCCCCACACGGAGACAAACTGAGTACTTTATTTTAGTACCTGCAGTGGAAAAGCAACATGGTATCAGGTACCTAAAGCGAGTAGAGTAGAGTAGAGTAGAGTCAAGTAGGTACTATGCAGTGGAAAAGCGCCATACTGCATTCATTCATTACGCCATAGGCATTAATGAAATAATAAGCCTATACTGCGTTCATTCATTACGCCGTAGGCATTAATGGAATAATAAGAATATACTGCGTTCATTCATTATGCCGTAGGCTACAGTACTGCACGCGCGCGTGTGTGCGTGTGTGTGTGTGCGCGCGCGCTGCGGCATGGGTACCACGAGCTGTACTTTATATGATGACAATACATTAATCTAATCTCATTTCGATGGGTCGCAACTTGCATTTCTCCCAGACGGCACTGCAGCAGACTCGCAAGGCACTTCCGCATCCATCTTCTAACCGGCTGCATCATTACTTTGCCTTATAAGGACCTCTGGAGGCGTTGTTTTGTATGCAAATGACCTAGACGGGAACGCGCATTCGAGTTTAAGACATGGTGTCATTCTCCAAGCAGATGTCACAGGTGCGACCGTTTGAGCCACTTAAGACATATTACCAGCACGTTCGGGACTCAGAGTGAACTTGTCATTGATTCTCTCTCAGTCGGTTCCAAGATAAGTCTTCCAAGAGAACTCTTTGCAACATTTTGGGGAATGAGATCCATTGTGCGGATGAGATACTAGCACAAACACGTCCATACTGTAGGTGTGCAATTTGCTCCTGATTTGCTTCAGCGCAGTTTGCTCGAGGAGAAGTCTGCAACTGCCAGCGCTGTTGCCAGATATCAGGAAGGGGGGGGAAATAAACCCGAAATGAGGGAGAGGGAATTAAGCTCTTATTATTCTTGTTATTGCTGTTATTGCTTCCATTGTTATGAATGAGAGAACCCACACAGCAGGAGATTTGCGAGCGACAATTATGCAGCACGTTCACAATGATGAAATAACAAGACTTCTACTGGTGTATCATTTGTAATATAAATTAATTTATCAATACATTCATTGATCATGGATGTATTATAAAAAAAATTGCTTGGTCTGTGCTTCATGCAGACTCCTTACCTTGAACAACGTCTTCTAATATTGATTTATTTTTCTTTCTCTGCAGGGGGTTTTGAATTTTGAGGTGGCAGTTTAAAAAAAGGAAAATAAACACTAAACTATAGCTTACAGTTGCAGTGGTTACCTGACGTCACCAGTTGCAGTGCATTCTCGTAGTTGGGGTGTAACGCATCAAGCATGATCCTGATCCAAGTCAATATTTTGTTTGTCCACTCACCGGTTTGTATGACAACGTGGTATCCTCCACAGCACTGGCGGTCAGGGAGAGGTGGGATGAGCCTGCCTCCACAGCACACAGCCTGAGAAGAGGAGGAGGAGGAGGACAGGTACTGTCCTTCACAGCATAGATGATCCTCCTGCCTGCTGTACAAGACCCCGTCACAGCACGCCTGATACACACACACATTTGCGACATAAACATAAATACAAAAATAAATATACATATTTCAAACATGAAATGTATTATTGTTTGGTCCAAATCACTGCTAAAATAATTATTTAAACGAAATGATTAATAGGCCTACTGTATGTCTTAATAATCTTTTAATCACACTTGCACACATGGGCAATTAAAAAAAGAAATGTACCCATGTGTGTTAACTTGATTATAGAAGTTATAGAAACTACATGTTCATAAAGTAAAAAAAGGAAAATGAAAATAATGATTTGTGGTAAACTGTTACGGTTAGACATGGTGGTGATGGTGGAGGTAGAACCCAATATAGCAGGACAAGAGCGAGTAGAGACGAAGCAGGAGTCGATGGTCACAATTAACAAGCTTTACTTGAAGGCAGCAGACAAAAGTACACTTCAAGGCCACAAACATTTCATTTGTAAGTAGACTTGTAAGTAGAAGAAATGCTTGGTTTTCATCTTTTCATAGGCTATGTTGACAATTTAAAAAAAAAGTATATTACACCGGCATTATCCTTTAAAGGCCCAATCAGTGATCCAAACATAAACAAATTATCCAAATACCAACAAAGATCATAAACATAATAATGTTTTCATTCTCTTGTTCAGTCGTTCTCAACCAGGGGTCCAGGGAACCCCGGGGTCATTGGGGGAGTTCCTGGGGGTCCCCAGAAAGATGGGGCCAGTAGCCCAATCAGAGAATAGAGTAAAAGTGACTGTGGTGGTTTCGTGTTCTCAGTTAGTGTAATGCAGTAACTGAGAGGAAACATCACTGGGTCCAAACTGTTCCCGAGCAACAACATTTCAGTGAAACTGTCTATACAATGGGTTACGTTTCAATAAGTAACATTATGGGAAATGTGCTTACCGTCTACCGAGTCAGACAAGAAGATAGATGCCAATTTCCTCTTTGTGCATTCAATAGAAAGTTATCTGGCTACAAGGTAGCTGGTCTGTATCTGTTTCTGTTCATTTGGAACTCACGTGGCTACCTTGCTGCTGGATAGCTTTCTACTGAACACACAAGAGGAAATTGGTATCTGGAGAAGCACATTTCCCATGTTCCTTTTAAGTTCCATCTACAGATCGAACTCTTTCAAGAATGGATGTGAATATACTCCACATTGAGGTGATTACAAATCTGAGATTGGGGCTTTAAAAGAGCACTCTATATACTGTATACACAAATGTGTGTGTTACTGTCTGTGTCATCTGATGCCGACCAGGGGTGGAAAGTACTTGAGTAATTGTACTTTGTTACAATACTTAGGTACTGTTTTGGGGGATTTGTACTTTACTCAAGTATTATTAGGTTTGTATACATGTACTTTTACTCAATTACATTTGAGAGAAAAAAAACCTACTTGTTACTCCTTACAGTACATTTAAAATGCAGACCTACAAAGTACAAAGTACAAATCTCGCAGGTCCAACCATTTTAATTAGTATATTTGTTTCTCTGGCTGAACTAACATTAACGTTATTAATCCTGCGGCCGCAATTTATTTAAAAACAGCCAATCAAATCCCCATCAATGCAAAATTAGACTAGAAAGTGGGGATCTTTTATTAAACACCTGCTATCAGAAGACAGTCAGAAAAAAAGTTTTTAGTTTTACTTTTTAGTACTTAAGTACATTTAAAAGTAAAAACTTTTGACTTTTACTCAAGTTTGTTTTTAGCCAGATACTCTGACTTTTACTTGAGTACGATTTTGAGACGGTACCCATACTTTCACTTAACCTGTTAAGCTGTAGCCCTATTTTCAGAAATTCCGCCTAAGGTACATGCCCAAGTAAATGGAAGATTGCTCCACTTCTACAAGGTCAATTAGCATGTTCTTGGTATCTAGGAAAATCTAGGGACCTGGGGGTATGTATTCCCAGTGTCAGAAATATTGTGTCTGTTACTAGGCTTGAGTAAATTGGGATGAAACAAAGGATAATATAAATTATGATATTTTCTTGCATCTTTGCCGGTGAATAACACCAGGTTATAATTGTGCCGCATCACTGAACTCATTCAGCACCTTCTTGAGATCAAGTGTACAAAGAAATCTAAGCAAATGCATAAAGGGAAGATGACTAAACAGAAGGATTTGTAGACAGTAATAAATTATAATCCATTTTAATTATAAATTCATATTTGACTTTGAACTTGACCTTGGCCTTACTATGGCCAAATCATACATATATGGATAGGGAAAATGCTCCCCTTTCCAATGGCAGTGTTAAATCTGGATTTAGTCATTTCCTCGCAGTTTTACGATAAATAATAATAATTATTAATAATAATTAGCATTTTTCCTGATAAATTCATATTTTCGGTAAATCAGCGGTAAAAATTTAAATATACACTTTGACTGCTGTTTTGATAGGGTTAAGGTATGTACTCTTGGCTACATTTGAAAAAGAAACACAACCTCTTAACATCCAAGGGCCCACATGTGGGACGATTCGCGACGCGCCACTTTGCCCACCTCTAGCGGCTCAGTTGTGGATTTCTTTTAATACAATATATATATAGAATTAAAGCCCTATTTGTTGCCTGTCAATTGCCCTTCCAGGGGACAAAATCCGTTCAGCGGTTCTCGAGTTACATGCTGATATGTGTGTTACATGCCAAAGTACACGGCAAAGTACACAACACGTACACGACTCCCGGGGCTCTAGCTCCGTCAATCATTTGGCGATCTCGAAAATCTTTGGACAGGGTTGTAGCCAATGAGTGTGGCTTTCCAATGATACCCCACGTGGGGATCTAATACGGTCTCTATTGATCGATTTATGATAAAAAAAAACAGGGTCCCCTTACAGCTTAACAGGTTAAGTATAATTTCTGGGTACTTTTTACACCCCTGTTGCCGACACAGTGGGGAGAGGAGGGGGGGGGGTGTGGGGGGGGGGGGGGGCAGACGTATGGCGTGCTGGTATGCTTTGCCAACTTGGCTCGCATTCAATGACACAAGGATGGTTACCGTATGAAGACGACAAGTTAATCTGTTTAGTGGAAACAACAGCCCTTCCCGCATAAATAAGTGTGTGTGTGTGTGTGTGTGTGTGTGTGTGTGTGTGTGTGTGTGTGTGTGTGTGTGTGTGTGTGTGTGTGTGTGTGTGTGTGTGTGTGTGTGTGTGTGTGTGTGTGTGTGTGTGTGTGTGTGTGTGTGTGTGTGTGTGTGTGTGTGTGTGTGTGTACTGGAGTCAAGAGTTTTCAAGTCAAGTCAAGAGTTTTATTTGTCACAGCATACAAGTATACAATGAAATGGGGGTGGTCTTGCCCGCAACAATGTGCATTACAGTGGTACAACATATATAGAATCCAATAAAAAACAACATTGTGCAATAAACAGGTAACAGGTAACATGGTGTGACATCTCAGTATCTGTACATAGTTATTTACAGAACATATAGGACATGCTAGGTAGCTTTAGTAGTGCAATACACTGTTCCTGTTGTTATACTAATTTAAAGTGGCCTTTCCTTTTGACCATAAGTGTGCGTGTGTGCGGCATGAGTGTGTGCCCGCTCATGTTAAAGTGGCTGCTAGTGTGTGAGCGTGCGTGTCGTGTGTGTGCTCATGTGTGCTTGTGTGTGGATAGTTCAGTGTTCTGTGGCACTCAATGTGCATTGTTCAAGGCTCTGATGGCCTGGGGGAAGAAGCTGAGCCTAAGCCTCTCTGTCCTAGTAGCTGGGGTTCGCAGGCGTCTGCCTGACCTCAGCAGTTGGAACAGGCTGTTATTGGGGTGGTGGGGGTCTTTCATTATCCTGCAGGCTCTGGATTTGCACCTCATGTTGTATAGAACCTGCAGGGGAGGTAGCGCAATACCCGTGGTACGCTCGGCTGAGCGCACCACTCTCTGTAGGGCCTTCCTGTCCTGTGCCGTGCTGTTTCCATACCAGGCAGTGATGTTTCCGGTCAAGATGTTCTCTACAGCTCCTGAGTAGAAGGACTGGAATGAGTGCATGTGGGATTGATGTGGTGATACTTCCTGACTTGTAGCCTATTGTGTCTTGGTAGTAAAGCTGTGAGTACAGTGGTGAGTCCAGGGTGGACATTTACCATGCATTTTATAAGCTCTTTTTGCATGAAATTGCAAAGAAATTGCATGTAGATGTGTTTGAAACAGTGAGGATGAGAAATGGTCTGATCTTGCTGTAAACAAATATTTTTTGATTTGCCTTCTTGACTAAGCTATTGTTGTGATGTGTGTAAGTGAGGTGTGTGTCAAGAGTTACTTAAAGGTATAAATTACTACCTGTTGTCTTTAACTATAGTGTCTGTCTGCTGTCTTCATAACCACACTGTGTCTGCAGTGGCGTCATTTCAGTAAAAGGCTAGGTATGGCGAGGACGGGGGGGGGGGTGGTGGTAAAGGGGGTGTATTTTTTTTGTCAAATCAGTTGTGCAATAGTCACTTTTGGTGAGTTGTTTCTATACAATTCAGTTATATGACATTTAGGTATGACACAGGACTACACAAGCATTTTTAGTATAGAAATGTGTTAACAGACTAAAGCAGGGAACCACAATATTTTGCATACGAATTATGCAGAATGTAATATCATAACTGTCTATAACTTTTCTTGCAATTGAGCCAATTTTCCTTAGGTACGTTTTTGAGGTGTGTGTTCAACAGAATGTAGTATCAAAAACCCATTCACAAAAAGTATGGGTTACTGAATGCTGAACTGCACTATTATAATCACTAAGCCAGACCTTACCTGTGTCCCTGTATCACTTGTCTCTGCTGCCCTTTGATTAAAAAACGTCCCTATGTCCATTTTCCCTTTTTTTTGGGCATATTTCAGTTAGTCACAGTAAGATTCACCTAGTAAAAGTGAGATCATTGACAATATCAAAACATGCTAGGGCTGTACCGAATAGTTCGAAGCTTCGTTCATAATGTTGACATTCGAATTCTAAATCAACATAAAAAGATTTAATTACAAATTATTATTATTTTCTATTTTTTTTACATTTTTATTTGCCAAGGTATGGCGAGTGCCATACCTTGCCATACCAAAATGACGCCCCTGTGTGTCTGTACTTCTTTATTACAATTTTTTATCTCCCGTCCTCCCCAATTTTTTAACTCACCAGCCACTACTGACACACACATTGGGGGATGTTTTATAAATATAATATAATAATTTGTGCTTCACCTAAAAATTTGGTCAGCAGCCTCCACTGCCCTCCTTCCCCCATGCTGCTATGATGCCTGCATTTCCCCAAGGGGATCAATAAAGGAATATCTTATCTTATCTTAAAAGGAAAGATGAAATTACCTACCTGGGTTCCACCCTAGAGGCAAATCTTTCCTTTGACAAAATGGGATCCAATGTAATAAAACTAAGTCAACCAACGAACTAGATTCCTGTACCGGATCTCCTCTCTGGTAAACAAGAATACCTTGAAGACTCTAACAGGAGCACTCATTCAAGGGTACTACGACTATACTTGCACCTCATGGTACCAAAGCACCTCAAGGGCACTAAAAACAACAAACATCACAAAACAAACTGGTCAGACTACTGCTTGACCTTACTCCTAAAACCCACCTCACCCCTGCCCACTTTGACAACCTAGGATGGCTTAGAGTAGATGACAGAGTACAGCAACTTGCAATGGGCCTGGTCTACAAGATACACTACACCACTAAGATACCCATGTGCATGTCGAAATACTTCCCAAAGGTCAGTGAATACCATGACCACAACACCAGAGGGAGTTCCACAAATTATGTTCAACCCAGATAAAATAATTTAAAACGTTTTTAAAAAAAAATTAAAAAAAAAGTATAATTTTTTTTAATAAAAGAAAAATCGTCATAACTTAGAAATGTGATTGCATAGGTCTTTGAATCGATATCGCGATTCTGTTTTGATTAATTGCGCAGCCCTACTGTGTACAGTAAGTTAGCTTGGTGATCATCATTGTGATGTAATATAAGCTAAGCTAAAAGGTATAGCTAACAAATTGGCTAGCTACTGTTAGCATACAAGCTTTTACAAACACTGTACTTGCTTTTTCATCCACAACTTTAGATGCATAAGTCCTCTCCATGTTGCTGATTTATACTTTGGTCCTTTAGTGCAAAGTTTAATTTAGCCTACAGTGCTACTGCCACAGTAATGTTACTGACTGGGCTCTCCAAGCCATCTCAAAGCAGGCAATAGGAAATAGGAAATGGTGTTCTCTGATTGGTGTAAAAAAAAAAGTGTCAGAACTGTCAATCATTCAAGCCCTATTAAAATGTATGAGTGAGGTTTAGTTTCACTACCCGCCTTTTGTAAACTCAAATACCCTATTTTGATTGGATAATTAGATTCTTAAGCCCAACCTGTGCAGTGTGTGTGCACCTATTTTAGCACTGAGTGATTGACATCTGGTCATTACTGCAGTTATGCGATCAGGCCAGATCAGAGAGCTCAGAGCTGTCACTTGGACATTTTTGAAGAAAAAATAATTCACTGGCATTGTTTTTTCACAGAGGAAAACATTTCTAATAAAAAAGAAAAAATAATAATAATTAAAAAGGAAATATCTATATATTAATAATAAATAAAAAAAATCTTCTGTATATTACTCTTTCTGTATATTACTAGTGAAGCACTGCTTCACTAGTAGTCATGCAATAACCTCCACTGAAGGGGGGGGGGATACAGGTAGTGAAAACAACACAAGCAGTGTAAAAAAATAGGTCAATATAATTTACTATCTAACTAAAGACTCACTTCTTCAACCACTATCTGAAATGATTAAAAAAAAAAAAAAAAAAAAAAATCTAACCCTGACTAACCTTACTGTCATGCACTTGTCCTAATAAACTAACCTACACTGTAACACGCAACACTTGATGAACATTGTTACTCAGCTGATAGAGTTGTACCCTTCTTGCTGTCTTGTCGTACAGAACTTGTAAGTCGCTTTGGATAAAAGCGTTAGCTAAATGACTAAATGTAAATGTAAATGTAACTGAAATATATATTCACAGTATTCACAGTGTCACATAAGGTGCAGTATGCATAAGGTAGTGTTATAATTGACTATCTAACTGAAATATACATTATTCATTATTCACAGTATCACAGTATCCACATAAGGTGCAGTATGCATAAGGTAGTGTTATTGTCCTACTTGGGTTCCTATTAGGTCTAGGTCGAGCAGCAGTCCCTGCCCACTGTTGTGGAGCCTGATGGCCACTGGTATGAAGGACTGTTGAGTGTCGGGGGGTATGAGTCTGTGGCTTCCTTGTCACCTTCACCTAATATGTTTTGATCTGGTCAGGTGCGCTGTCACCTAATATGTTTTGATCTGATCAGGTGCGCTGTCACCTAATATGTTTTGATCTGGTCAGGTGCGCTGTCACCTAATATGTTTTGATCTGGTCAGGTGTGCTGTCACCTAATATGTTTTGATCTGGTCAGGTGCGCTGTCACCTAATATGTTTTGATCTGGTCAGGTGAGCTGTCACCTAATATGTTTTGATCTGTGTCTGGTTAGGTGTGCCGTCACGCGTCACCTAATATGTGTTTGCCGTCACGCGTCACCTAATATGTTTTCATCTGTCTGGTCAGGTGTGCCGTCACCGAATATGACATTTTTTGCATCTGTGTCTGGTCAGGTGCGCCATCACCGAATATGTAATTTTTTGCATCTGTGTCTGGTCACGTGCGCCGTCACCTAATGTTAATACGTTTTCATCTGTGTCCACTGACCACTGACACACACAGTGGGGGATGTTTTAAAAATATAATTTAATATATAATATAATATAATAATTTGTGCTTCACCAAAAAATTTGGTCAGCAGCCGCCACTGTACCCTACTCACTTTTTACACTGCACGATTGCAGGCTAAAACCACCAATAGTAGCCCCTTGCTGTAAACTCACTCCCAAGTTGAAATACTGCTGCGTCGTTGCCTGCATTTGATATGTTTCAGGTTGCAGACTGGATAAGAGATTAAAGGTCCCCTCTACTAAAACAAGTAGTATTTACAGTGTGAAGTCATCACTCTTACTAACTTTGTCACTCTTACTAACCCCATCACTCTTAGTAACTCTGTCACTCTTACTAACCCCATCACTCTTACTAACTTTGTCACTCTTACTAACCCCATCACTCTTAGTAACCCCATCACTCTTAGTAATTCTGTCACGCGTACTAACTCCATCACTCTTACTAACTCCATCACTCTTACTAACTCTGTCACTCATACTAACCCCATCACTCTTACTAACTCTGTTACTCTTACTAACTGTCACTCTTACTAACTCTGTCACTCGTACTAACTCCATCACTCGTACTAACTCCATCATTCTTACTAATTACATCACTCTTAGTAACCCCATCACTCTTACTTACTCTGTCACTTTTACTAACTCCATCACTATTACTAACTCCATCACTCTTACTAACTACATCACTCTTACTAACTCCATCACTCTTACTAACTCCATCACTCTTACTAACTCTGTTACTCTTACTAACTGTCACTCTTACTAACTCTGTCACTCGTACTAACTCCATCACTCTTACTAACTTCATCACTCTTACTAACTCCATCACTATTACTAACTCCATCACTCTTACTAACTTCATCACTCTTACTAACTCCATCACTCTTACTAACTCCATCAATCTTACTAACTCCATCACTCTTACTAACTCCATCACTCTTACTAACTCTGTCACACTTACTAACTTGGTCACTCTCACTAACTCCATCACTCTTACTAACTCCATCACTCTTACTAACTTCATCACTCTTACTAACTCCATCACTCTTACTAACTCCATCACTCTTACTAACTACATCACTCTTAGTAACCCCATCACTCTTACTTACTCTGTCACTTTTACTAACTCCATCACTATTACTAACTCCATCACTCTTACTAACTCCATCACTATTACTAACTCCATCACTCTTACTAACTCCATCACTCTTACTAACTCTGTTACTCTTACTAACTGTCACTCTTACTAACTCTGTCACTCGTACTAACCCCATCACTCATACTAACTCCATCACTATTACTAACTCCATCACTCTTACTAACTTCATCACTCTTATTAACTCCATCACTATTACTAACTCCATCAATCTTACTAACTTCATCACTCTTACTAACTCCATCACTCTTACTAACTCCATCAATCTTACTAACTCCATCACTATTACTAACTCCATCACTCTTACTAACTTCATCACTCTTACTAACTCCATCACTCTTACTAACTCCATCAATCTTACTAACTTCATCACTCTTACTAACTCCATCACTCTTACTAACTCCATCACTCTTACTAACTGTCACACTTACTAACTTGGTCACTCTCACTAACTCCATCACTCTTAATAAATATGTCACTCTTACTAACTCCATCACTCTTACTAACTCCATCACTCTTACTAACTCCATCACTCTTACTAACTTGGTCACTCTCACTAACTCCATCACTCTTAATAAATATGTCACTCTTACTAACTACATCACTCTTACTAACTATGTCACTCTTACTAACTTGGTCACTCTTACTAACTCCATCACTCTTACTAACTCCATCACTCTTACTAACTCTGTCACTCTTACTAACTCCATCAATCTTACTAACTCCATCACTCTTACTAACTCCATCACTCTTACTAACTCTGTCACTCTTAATAACTCCATCACTCTTACGAACTCCATCACTCTTAGTAACTCCATCACTCTTAGTAACACTGTCACTCGTACTAACTCCATCACTCTTACTAACTCAATCACTCTAACTAACTCTGTCACTCTTACTAACTCCATCACTCTTACTAACTATGTCACTCCTACTAACTTCATCACTCTTACTAACTGTGTCACTCTTACTAACCCCATCACTCTTACTAACTCCATCACTCTTACTAACTACTGTATGTCACTCCTACTAACTTCATCACTCTTACTAACTATGTCACTCTTACTAACCCCATCACTCTTACTAACTCGGTCACTCTTACTAACTCGGTCACTCTCACTCTTACTAACTCTGTCACTCTTAACTCATTCAGTGCCAGTCACAAGAAAAGGCTGGTTAACTCGCCAACCGTTCAGAGCCAATCACGAGAAAACTCTGGTTTTAATTGTTATTTCTTTTATTAGCTATATCCATTCATTTTTCATCCATCCAGCCTGATGTTATCGTACTAACTCTGTCACTCTTACTAACTCCATCACTCTTAGTAACTCTGTCTAGCCTCTTTGGCGATGGCTAGTATCTGATCTTTTGGCCGCTACAAAAGTGGCTTTTCTGGTCTTTCAGTGCCACAGGAAAGTCTAAATAATTTCCCAAATGACCAGTTGCAGACTCCATGCAGTGATTGAATGTAAAGGAGTGCCTGAGTGTATTGTATCAGCCACTTGTCCTCTGTCATCCTGTTCTAATCAAGAAATGTCCATGTTATTAAATGTTGAGAAATGCTTTCTGTAAACAAGCAGCTAGAGTGAAGCATTCTACTGGCTGCTAAAAGAGTGAGTACAACTGAGTAAAACAATTTTGTTTGGTTTGGCTGTAACTGTTATAACTGATTTTAGCTCCTGCCATCTGCCATTGTTTTGCTAATTTGGTTATTAACTGTCAGACCCAGGCCACATGTTAACCACAGGTGTCCGACATTATTAATTAGAGCTAGAGTGTACTGCATTAGCAGCAGCAAAGCAGCGCCGGACGAGTTCTCAGAGGAAGGATCCAACCTAAAACAGGGCTAAGTAGACCATTATTCTCTTGTTTCTATTCTGTCTTTCTTCCTTCCCTCTTCACCTGAGAACCTCACCTTTCCATCTGCTACTTACACCTACCCCTATCCACCTCACCATGTGCTTTCTACCTATCCCTACTTAAATCCCCTTTCTCAGACCAACTTCAGGCCGTCCACGCCAGTTTGAAAGCAACCCTGCCAACCTTCGATACCCGCCTACAGCCACAAATACACCTGTCAACATATGTGGAGGCTTATGGAACTGCCAATCAGCCGTCAGGAAAGCAGACTTTCCAAACTACACACCCTCAAGACCCCTCTTCTGGCCGCCTCAGACCCACTCCTATCCAAGCTCCTGGGGGGTCATGAAAGAGAAGCAAATACTAACCTTCGTACTGTCTTTTACTATCATGCACTTTGCTAATAAGTAATCTACCTTGCCTATATTACTACCTCCTATGCTAATATGTCTATACTTCTATGCACTCAAAGACGGTAGTGCTCAAGTTCGACTGCCAGAGTTGTACCCTTCCTGCTGACTTGTTGTACAGAACTTGTAAGTTGCTTTGGATAAAAGTGTCAGCTAAATGACTTAATGCACTCAAAGATTACTCAAATGTTATAATTTGCATTAATTTGAGGCACACACGTCTGGAAGTAACATAGGAAGCTGACTGGAGGCTGGTAGCAAACAATAGCTAACAAAGCTCTATGATATTTCACAATAGTTTCACAATAGATAGTAGACGTTGTATTAACTTGATGACATAGCAAAATAATGAATTAACTCAACTAAAGCAGAGCAGAGCAGAACACAGAAGAGTAGAGCAGAACAGAACACAGCAGAACAGAGCAGAACACAACAGAACACAACATAACAAAACATAGCAGAACAGAGCAGAACACAACAGAACACAACATAACGATAGGTTATGAATATAACCGTAGTTATATGAGTATTAGTGACGCTCAGCGTCAACTGCACACATCTCACTCCAGTGACGTGCACTGAATAAAAACTTCACAATGTACCTTTACATACCAACATCCATCTGGCCACACCCCCATCTGCTACCTACATAAGCAGGGGTGGGGCCACACACTCATCTCCTTCTCAATCATTTCACCACAAGGTAAGATCAAGGGCCGCAGTGGCGTCTAGACGCTGAGCGTCACTAATACTCATAGAACTACGGTTATATTCATAACCTATCGTTCTATATCGTATTAGCTGCTGCTCAGCATCAACTGCACAACGGGAGCTGAGCGGGAGCTGAAGCTCGACAAATGTACCCCACTGAGGCCCCCCACAACCATCAGAACCGGGGAGGACCGAGCCCCCCGACCCCCCCTAATGGAGGGATACCCTCCCTATTGGAGGACGGGAGGGAGACGGATCCGACCGTGCAAAGAGGAACTCGAGCAACTCAACGCACAGGGTGAGCAGACCGTGGCTTGACCCCACAACTACGCACACGCACAACCCGCATGCCATCAGGGAACGAACGGAAGGAACAAACCTCGTTACCGCACCCAAAATCACGGGGTCAAGAGCAAACTCAACCCCGTGACAAGGCCGTAGCAGCGGAGCGCGAAGGAAGACCCAGACCCAGAAGGGACTGGATCCCCCCAGAAAAAGGGGGCCAGGAGAGGCCAATGACGCCACAGCATCAAGACCTCACCAGGCGGTCACTAGTGACACCGCCCCCCACATCGCCAGCATATTCGGACAGGGCCCATCCAAGAGCAGGCCCTTCCCCCCACTAGCACGCCGCCCGGCACACTGACCCTGGCATACTCAGGCAGTCAGCATGGCTGTAACTCGAAGCACTCAAGAGGCTACACTACAGCGGGAGCAGGCAGCGCACTGGGGAGACAACCTCCAGAAGAGGCCGATCCCTCAATCCAGGCAGCAGGCACTTGACCCGAGCCTGGAGCACTGCGGACGAGACAGGCGCCAAAGGGGTCAACTGAAAACAGCACCCCGGTGGAAGGGGCGTATGCTGGCATTGTTTGAGCACCATGTCAAAGCCTCCACAAAAAAATCCCAGACGCTCTAGAGGGGCCGAGGCAGAGAAGGCTGACACGATTGGCAGACGTCATGAACGTGCAGGCGCACGCTCAACCGGGTAACCCGGGAGTCGACTCCGCTCCAACACACCAGGGAATCAACCACCCTCTTGGTTCAACATGCGGTCGTTGTTCCTATAACCCCTCAGGAAAAAACTCCAAAACACACCTGCGGGTATACACTGGCTATACCGCAGTACAAGTGTTTCAGTTTTCAAAAAGGGGTTATCCCAGGCCTACGGGTCGAGGAAAACGACTTCGGACCGGGCCCGGCGGACCGGGACGTACACAGGGATGCCAGAGGAGTACTATAAAAACCACCTCAACAGCCCCCTCTCAGCCATGCGTAAGCGGGAGAAGAGAGGGGCAAAAAGAATGGAGAACGAACATCTACATAATATCAAACCCTGTGACACCCGGGCCGACCCGGCATTTTTCCCTCAGGGTACCAGAACAGCAGATCTGCGTCCCCGGCAGACAACGGGTTAACTGACCTGGACCAGCGTGATCAGAACCAGTCCTGTGCCCTAATCACGCTGACATCCCCAACTCTAGGAGGGGGGGTAGGTACGCGTGTCGATCTAAAACATTATAGAGGGCGCCACCCAGACGGTCCCATTCGTACCGTGCTCAGTGGCCCACCCCAAGGGCATGAGATCCCTCTACCTATGCTTTGATCTATTCCGTTAACATCCCCCAGATATGAACGAGAATTCGTCGAGACAAACTAGTAAACTGGAAGAGACAAACTCCATCCCAGTTGCCCTATAAAAACGCTGTTTTAATAACGAGCAACCAAGGCGCACAAGCCTCATGCGTGATTCCTATCAGAAACACCCAGAGCCAGCACTATGTACACGTCAAGACCCAAAACACATCAATGGATAGTCTAACAAGACACCAGATACCGTTCCTCCAAGCCGCCTGGGGAACGACAAGAAGCCGCTTTTTTATTTTACATTTTTCAGAAAAAAGAAAAAATAATACGGACATGGGTCCCATGCGACGCGGCTGAGGGAAACACCACCCCGTCAACCACACTTCATAAGAGGGGACGGTGAGCGACGTACCCCTATGACGGGGGGAAACCCATGACTCAACAGACCTGTAAGGCGAGGAGTCAGGGAAACCCTAAACAATACCCCGTCCACCTACTCCAAAAAGGAGAGGACGGGGAACCCCCAGAGAGACTTCCCACGTGAGCTGTATAGATTGAAAAGAATATTGCACCCTTGAGCTGCTCCCCATTGACCGTGCAAAGCGGTCCTCTAGATGGAGATTTAACTCATCTCTATTGCAGGATACAGACTTTAAAGCCATGCTGAAAAATCAGATTGATATGTATATAGAGACAAATGTTCCTTCTGCGCCATCAGCAGGGGTTGCTTGGGAAGCTCTGAAGGCTTTTGTGAGGGGTCACGTAATTCAATATGCATCATATAAGAAAAAGCAGAACGCCAAAAAAATGGGCGATTTAGAAAAAATGCTGCTGGTTGCGGAGCGTCAGCTCAAACAAAAAATATCACCAAATAACTTAAGGCTTGTAACTCAATTAAAATATGAGTATAACTGTATCCTTTCGCAGAAGGTCGAGTTTGGATTGTTTAGGGCCAGGCAGAATTACTTTGAATCGGGGGACAAAGCCGGGAAGTTGCTGGCCAGGTATATTAAACACAAGGAGTCATCATCCACTATTTCGGCTATTCAGGTACAGGGGGGAGCCGTCGTGACTAAGGCTAGCGATATTAACAATACTTTCAAAGAATACTACATGGGTCTTTACACTTCCTCTTCCAAGGCGACACAGCAGGAAATTCCTTTATTTTTTAGCGGGCTGGATCTCCCTACATTAGACGCGGCTCAACGTGAGTATTTAGACGCCCCAATAACGGAAGATGAAATAGCAGAGGTTATTAGGAAATTGCCGTCCGGTAAAGCGCCGGGGCCTGATGGTCTTACAGCTGAGTTCTTTAAATGCTTCTCAACAGAGTTGACACCTCTACTGCAGAGTATGTATATTGAAGCTTTGGATAGAGGCTATTTACCCCCCACCCTATCACAGGCCTTGATATCTTTAATATTGAAAAAAGATAAGGAACCCTCCGAGTGCAAGAATTATCGTCCAATTTCCCTGATTTCCCAGGATGTAAAAGTGCTTTCCAAAATATTGGCAAACCGTTTGGATGGAGTAATATCCTCCCTGGTGCATCCTGACCAAGTTGGGTTTATTCGCAAAAGAAATTCGTCTGATAACGTCAGACGCCTTATCAATGTAATGTGGGCAGTCAGTAGCGATAATGAACCAACGGCCGCCATCTCACTGGACGCGGAAAAGGCGTTTGACAGCGTAGAATGGGAGTACTTATTTTCAACCCTGGAGGCGTTTGGTTTCGGTCAGACCTTTATAAAATGGGTGAAGTTGTTGTATAACCAGCCGGAGGCAGCGGTGCAAACAAATGGGATAATCTCCTCATATTTCAAACTAGGCCGCGGGACACGCCAAGGGTCACCCCTTTCTCCTTTGCTCTTCTGTTTAGCGCTTGAGCCCCTGGCAGCAGCTATACGTAAGGACCCAAGTTTCCTTGGAGTTACAGTGGGGGGCACGGCCCAAAAACGTATGCTTTATGCAGATGACATTTTGCTTTTTGTTACAGACCCAGGCAATGCTGTACCCGCACTACTCAAGACAATAGATACGTTCTCAAGATTTTCAGGGTATAAGGTTAATTGGTCGAAGTCGGAGGCTCTTCCCCTAACGTCCTACTGCCCCAAATCACTATTTAAAGATGGCTCCTTTCAGTGGCCTGAAAAGGGTATTCGGTATCTAGGGATTCTTTTCCCCAAGCAAGTAAACGACATTGTTAGTGTCAACTTTGACCCACTACTAGGCAAAATCTCAGCGGATGTGGAGAGATGGGCTCCCCTTTTCTTGTCACTATGGGGCAAGGTTAATGTTCTTAAGATGAACTGCATTCCCAGAGTAAACTACCTCCTCCAGTCACTGCCGATAGCAATACCTAGCAAGTATTTTAAACAATTTGATAGAATATGCAACACATTCCTGTGGAACGGTAAAAGACCCAGGATGCGTATTGGTAAACTACAACAGCCTGTGGACAGAGGTGGCCTGGGTCTCCCCAAATTATTACTATATCATTATGCTTACAGTTTCAGACATATGACACAGTGGGCCCTGCCCCCTGAGAGAGCGCCTCCATGGTACATAATGGAGCAGTCGGTATACACACGGCTGCCCCCATTGTCGTATATTACAGCTAAATTACCACCAACTGCCCGAACTCACCCTATTATCTCTCACATACAGGCCGTATGGAAGAAGGTGTCTCGCATCTTCCATATCAACCCCCATTTAAGCCTGTCAGCAGGCTTATGGGCCAACCCAAAATTGTGTATATGCAGATCCCCCTTTATGTGGAAGGAATGGATAGACAAAGGCATCCTCACCCTGGGGGACCTCTATGAAGACGATGCATTAAAATCTTTTGAAAAACTGATTCAACAATATCAGCTGGCCAACAATCAATTTTGGAGATATTTACAATTGAGGCATCTTCTCATAGGCACATTTGGCTCGCCACAGACCCTCCCCCAGGGTACAGACCTGCTGAAAAAGATTTTGGCTATTTCTGGGTTGGGACATGAGGCCTCGGTCTACTATTCCATGTTTATCGACAGGGAGGGCAGTGGGATATCCTCTGCTCTCAAAATAGTCTGGGAAAAGGATCTAGGGGTCACATTTGAGCAAGAGGACTGGGATATAATCTCGGGGATCCCCAAACAGGTGTCCAGGGATATTAGAACAAGGCTAATACAATTCAAGATCTTCCACCGCATTTATTGGACCCCCTCTAAAATGTATAGACTGGGCCTGAAAGAGAACCCAGATTGCTGGAAATGTCACACAGGGGAGGGGGACCTAGTCCATGCACTCTGGTCATGTCCGAAAATCGGAGACTTCTGGAGTAACATACATGACTACATCACAGAGGTCACAGGGACGGAGTATGATTTCTGTTCTGGTTTATATATCCTGGGGGATCCCCGCAGTCTTAGCCATATCGCAAAGCCCCTAGCTGATTGGATACAGACTAGTATAATGATAGGCAAACAGATCATAATGAGAGGCTGGAAGGCACCAGAAGGCCCGTCATTCCGAGAGTGGAGTGGAGAACTGGGTAGGGTAGCTGCCTATGAGAAAATATCTTTTAGTTTAGGAGAGAAAGGAGACAAATATATTAGCAAATGGGGGAAATATTTGCAATTTCACTTACTATAAAAGGAGGAGGGGCACACTTGTCCAAGACAACGACGATACACATGAGTATAGAATACATGACAAATGCACCATGTTTATGTAGACAAGAATGGCTCTATGTTTTAATGTAGATTTATTTTTTCGTTTGGTGTTTCCTTTCTGTTTTGGTACTACTTTCCATTATATTCTCGGCTTAGTCTAATTTATCTTTCTATTTTTTATTTTTTATTTATTTTTTGTTATGGTAGAATTTTTCGTTTGTTTAGGTTTACTTATTCTAATGTCTTTATTTTTTATTTTTATTTTTTTTTCTGTCTTCCCCCCCATATGGGGGGTATCAGTGTAACCTAGACGTTAGGGGTCCAGGTGTCTATGTTGTCCTTCAGGACTGACCCATGCTGATGCAAAATATGTCATTCATTGTATTGTCCTGAAGTACTGTGTGCAAAAAGAAAAAATATGCAATAAAGTATAAGTCATAAAAAAGAAAAGAATATTGCAACATTGAGCTATGTAACACTTGGGTTAGGACTCTCCGAGGAGGAGGCTCTGAACCAATACACACTCAATAATCGAATTGAATCGAATACACATACAATAGAGCAGAACTCCTTTTTGAAGTTCTACTCACCTTGACAATCTGAGGAGGAGGCTCTGAAACTCTGAGGAGGGTCCCTCACTGGGAGGGAGGTTCCGAACTCACAGAAGGCTCTTCTCCCTGAGGAGGAGCTTCGTGAGGAGGAGGCTCTGAAAACTCCCTGAAACAGATCCATAACATGGAACCTGAACAACTCACGGAAGTCTTACCAATAGAAACGCGCTCAGTGACGTACTCTATGGCACGGGAATTTCCACGGTGCACACGCCCAATCTTTCCGGGGCGTGGGACCAGGAAACTCCCTCCCCCCCACCCCCCTACCCTGTAACGTGCCGAACAGCAACGTGACAGGAACCCTGAAGGACAGAGGGTTTTAACCCCTGACCAATCAGAAAAGGGGAGGACAGGTTTACCAGTTCACCCCTTTACGACCCCTCACCCCTGATACGATGTAATGACAAAGTAGAGTCATGACACCAGTCATAGCATGCTACATGAAGCATTTAACAGCTTCACATAGCTCATGTGCTAACCTGCTATCTGCATTTTACTAAGGAAAAAACACAGAACAGAGAGGGCCCCTTTAAGAGCCCCGGTACCAGACTTACACATGTGCTTCTGTGGGCCAAAACCTAACCCAGTTGTAGATCTCAACGACACACACAACCCTTCATCACAACAAAAAATGGCAAAAGTACACTCTTACTACAGAGGAACGCCGTTTTTCATAACGAGAGAGACATAAGTCCTCGATTACGTATTGGCCACAGGCCTTGCTACTGTAAGCACACATGATAGCGACCAAACAACATTTTCCCTAGGAAAATAATCGTTTCTCAAGCAGAAGCACAACCCCAGCAGCTTAAGCTGAGGGTTACATCGTATCCCCACAAACACAGTGACACAATATATTGTAAACAAAACATGTCTGAGAGGAGGGGGGGAAGCCCCAGGGAAACCGGGGGGGGGTCACCCCTCCCTACCTTACCCTTGATACGACCAGGTTGAACAGGTACCCCTGTTAATATGTGAACACGCTGTTCATTGTCATCACAGGCTGAGAAAAGGATTTATTCCTCAATCACATGTCACTAAGCAGAGCTTCACAGTGGGTTTAATTAACCCACTTAGTTGTGAGTTCACCCCCGTTAAAACGTTACATGAACACACATGTTCTCATCACAACTAACCAGTTCATTTTTACACATGTAAAAAACAACAGCAATTTTCTATGTAGAGAGAAGCTATACCAGTGACAAGACAATTCACACACAACACGCGTCGTATCCTCAATGTATTGCAGCAACACATGTTTTGGAAAACATCGTTATTACAAAACATTTAGAAGGGAAGGAAAGAAGAAGTGTTTAAAGTCCGGTCAGGACTCCTACCTCCACCCTGAGCGCAGGCCAAGAGGACTGCAACACTGGTTAACGGGACAGCTGAAGTCGCGTTGGCGACGAGGGTAATGTCCGCTGCGCCACCCAGCCGCCGTTCTCCATGTTGACGAAGTCCTCGCTGGCATGGCACCCGGTGTAGGGTCGACTAACATCCTCTGTCAAAGATGACGTCGTAGTCAGAGTGTTTAAGGCTTGTTATACTCACAGTAACATTCAACGGTGTAGCACAATTCCCATACGGGCTGCAGCCGACTTGAGCATGGAACTAGCGATAAAGAAGATCCAGACCCACATTTCCTCGTGTTTAGGGTGTACTCTCACATTCATGTGAAAGATGGGGCCTTCACGGGACAGAGAAGCATCCGCTTGTCCAGAGAATCCCGGGTTCAAACCAGATCTCGGTCGCGGCCCACTAGTTTGACCATCATGGGCGTCAGACCAGGACCTTCCGTCCGTCGCCTAAGAGGCCGAGCAGAGGACCCCAATCTGGGGCCGGTCTTCGTAAAATTGTCAGCCAACCCCCATAGCATTAGCAGACAACTGGCGCTCGCAAGCAAAACATTACTCACCCAGCCCGGAAGCAACCAGTTTCTCACAACAGCCGGTGCCTCCTACAGTCCAGCTGTATAACCGGAGGTTCAATACCTATCCAGCCGCAGCAAGGAGGACTGCAGGTGGGGAGTATATCAGCGACGCAAGCCCCTAATACGAAAAAGCTGGTGGAGGTCAGAATGATCATCATCTTCCAGACACCCCAGTGACGAAGACATTATCGCCGTATTTTCTCGAAAATAGTGAGAGAGAAAATAAAGATATAACGTCAACGTATCTCCTTGTTCTTCTGTTTTCCTTTCTTCAGCTAACTAATTTCTTTTCCCACGTCAAGTGATTGGTATACAGGCACTCTCTTGGGGTAAAATTTGAGAAGGAGATGAGTGTGTGGCCCCACCCCTGCTTATGTAGGTAGCAGATGGGGGTGTGGCCAGACGGATGTTGGTATGTAAAGGTACATTGTGAAGTTTTTATTCAGTGCACGTCACTGGAGTGAGATGTGTGCAGTTGACGCTGAGCGGCAGCTAATACGATATAGAACAGAACATAGCAGAACACAACACAACACAGCAGAGCAGAACACAATACAACATAACAGAATACACCACAACAGAGCAGAACAGAACACAGCAACGCAGAACATAGCTGAACATAACAGAATAGAACAGAGTAGAACATAACAGAATATAACAGAGTAGAACATAACATAAAACACTTACATGTGTATCAGGTTGGAAACAGGATGTCCCACACACACTGTGATTGGCTGGACATTCCAGGTAGGTGCATCTGGCCCCTTCCCTTCCTGCTGCCCCTCCACCACACCGTCTGAGGGTCCGCCTCTGTACCCGGTACCCCAGAATGATCCCATTGGGCTGTCCTGGACTGGCCCACTCTATCCTGACTGACCTGACAGAGAAAGACAAAGACAATGGACCTCATTCTCGAACGGAGAAAGTTACGAACCAATGTCTTCGTAACTTTTTTGGCATTCTCGAACGGCTTCTTTTCGTAATTTGTTCGTAGCTACGAACAGGATTTATGAACTCGAAAAGGCAGTTGTAAGTCGGACAGACTGGTGTGCACCCAAGTTTTTAACGGCTTCATTTGGGAGAAATCCTTGGAGATTGTGTTCACTTCGATTCTACAGACATCCTCGGAATTAAATTATTATTATAATAATAATAATAAATAGGACACTATTTGTATCATTACCAATTACATTTTACATTTATAGTCATGACTCAATGAACCATGTGCGAAAATAAATAAATAAATAAATAAATAAATAAATAAATAAATAAATAAATAAATAAATAAATAAATAAATAAATAAATAAATAAATAAATAAATAAATAAATAAATAAATAAATAAATAAATAAATAAATAAATAAATAAATAAATAAATAAATAAATAAATAAATAAATAAATAAATAAATAAATAAATAAATAAATAAATAAATAAATAAATAAATAAATAAATAAATAAATAAATAAATAAATAAATAAATAAATAAATAAATACATACATACATACATACATACATACATACATACATACATACATAAATAAATAAATAAATAAATAGATAAATAAATAAATAAGAACTAAACCCAATCGCGTGGATATATGATATTATTTATTGTTGGTTTTATTTATTTCTTACATTGCTTAGTGCACACATCTAAGAGCCAGTGGATAAACAGCTTGGTGATGATGCATAAGGCAGATGCACTCAGCGCACACACATACACACACACACACACACACACACACGTACTGTATATGTGCGTAATGAATCGCTCCAGCAACAGTAAGCTTCTATTATTCGAATGACTTGTTTTATTAGGAAATTGCGGATATGCGCTTCCATAGTAGTAAGATGTGTGACATCTTCTTTAGTAGTGTCAATACGGAACAACTGCACACTTGGCTCTCATGGCCACCTCCTGCTCCATCTGTGGTCATGAACCAGGGGGGCAGTGCATATACGCAATAAGAATCTATGCAGATGATGTGATTCTCGATTTAACCAATAACCCAGTCACTCACTGCATTGATGGACAAAAGTTAACAATATAGTGACTTATCTGGTGAGAAATTAAATACAAGTAATTCAATAGTAATGACAATGGTAACTGGGCAACCAATATCTCTAAAATACTGGAGTGACCATACCCCAATACCTAAGAAAATTAATAGAACACAACTTTGGAACTCTGGAACATTTTCTCAAACAGGACTTACAGAGATGGTCAATAATAGCATTATCTATAATAGGCATAATTTAAACTATTCAAATGACTGTCTTGTCATTTTCTTAATTCAAATCTTACCAATGTTTATTCCTCAAAACAACTCAACAAATGGGATAAATTATTGAATAATTTTATTTAGGGGTGGGGGCATATTAGACAATTAACAATTAAAAAACAAATAAACGATGTGGAGGACTAGTACTGCCAAATCTATCAAACAATTACATAGCTGCTCAAATAAAAACAACCCTAGCCTGGATGAAAAATAACTATACAGCAAGATGGAGGAAAATGTAAATCCTACAAATGGAGAAACCATTGAACAAACATATATTTACGAAAATAGAGAAGCAAGAGAGAACTAAAAGAATGAATGAAAGAGAGATAATAAAAGATAAAGAAAGAAGGGCCTAGATCAGAGGTGCAAGGAGAGGTACAGAAATGGACAGATTTATGGCAAGGGAGAGAGAGAGATGGAGAAAGACAATAGTGGTTGAGGGAAATGTAGCTATCAGTTAGAAATGTTGTCATGACGATTACGTGTTCTTTATCTCTCTCTCTCTTACACACACAGACTTCTACGCACAGGCAGTCAGGCAATGATTGCCCCAGGTGAGTTACAGTTTCAGTGCTTGTGTTTTTATACACTTCACATATTGATTTTGCTCTTTTTCATCTCTGACATCTTAGCAGGGTAAAGACCTGTGTAGTGTAACACACACACACACACACACACACACACACACACACACACACACACACACACACACACACACACACACACACACACACACACACACACACACACACACACACACACACACACACACACACACACACACACACACACACACACACACACACACACACACACACACACACACACACACACACACACACACACACACACACACACACACACACACACACACACACACACACACACACACACACACACACACACACACACACACACACACAGCTCTCTCCTACAAGGAAATATAGCCCACAAAGCAGGTCCGCTTCTAGGAGAGTTAAGGAGGATGAAGGGTGGTTGTGGTGTCAAACCAGGGCTACTACTTCTTCAAAGTTTGAGTTTCGACAAAGCCAACATGAGGGGAAACTTGGTGAAATGTAATCGTAATCCCAGCCACTCCAACCACCCCAGCCACACCAACCACAAACTGTTCCAGCTGTTGCTGTCCAGCAAACGGCAGCGCAGCCTCACGGCCTGGACCATCAGACTGCAGAACAGTTTTTCCGCCAGGCAGCCAGACCCATGGACAAATAACACTACTGGTCGGCTACCGGCCTGTGACTGGAGTAATACAGTACTACTTTTTGCACAACTTGTGGTTGTTAGAGTAGCCAGAGCTAGTTTATCACTGACTCTACTGCCACTTTGCACCCACCACACCCTATTGTGATAATTGTATTGCAAATGAATGCCATTTATTTTTTATCATTGCCATGCTGGTAATTTTTTTAATCTTTACACTATTCCTCACTATTCACTATTATTGTTTTATTTTTGTTCTACTGTATGTTGATGCTGCTGCTAGGCCGAGGGGCCGGGAACAGATACGTCCACTCCTCTGTGACAGAAGGATGTGGCAATAAAGCTGATTCTGAATCTGATTCTGAACTTGGATGTCATATTCCAAATTGTCATTTTGAGAGGTGGCCTGGCACTGGTATGTATGTATGTATGTATGTATGTATGTATGTATGTATGTATGTATGTATGTATGTATGTATGTATGTATGTATGTATGTATGTATGTATGTATGTATGTATGTATGTATGTATGTATGTATGTATGTATGTATGTATGTATGTATGTATGTATGTATGTATGTATGTATGTATGTATGTGTGTGTGTGTGTGTGTGTGTGTGTGTGTGTGTGTGTGTGTGTGTGTGTGTGTGTGTGTGTGTGTGTGTGTGTGTGTGTGTGTGTGTGTGTGTGTGTGTGTGTGTGTGTGTGTGTGTGTGTGTGTGTGTGTGTGTGTGTGTGTGTGTGTGTGTGTGTGTGTGTGTGTGTGTGTGTGTGTGTGTGTGTGTGTGTGTGTGTGTGTGTGTGTGTGTGTGTGTGTGTGTGTGTGTGTGTGTGTGTGTGTGTGTGTGTGTGTGTGTGTGTGTGTGTGTGTGTGTGTGTGTGTGTGTGTGTGTGTGTGTGTGTGTGTGTGTGTGTGTGTGTGTGTGTGTGTGTGTGTGTGTGTGTGTGTGTGTGTGTGTGTGTGTGTGTGTGTGTGTGTGTGTGTGTGTGTGTGTGTGTGTGTGTGTGTGTGTGTGTGTGTGTGTGTGTGTGTGTGTGTGTGTGTGTGTGTGTGTGTGTGTGTGTGTGTGTGTGTGTGTGTGTGTGTGTGTGTGTGTGTGTGTATGTGTTACCTGGGGCTGTATGCCAGAGTATGTTACTCCTCACACATGCATACACAGTACACACCTCCACCTGAAACACACACACAACTTTTTGTTCAGGAGACAACAATTGGGCTAAAATGCAGATGTTGTTCTGATATCACACTTTTAAAGGGGAACGGAAACACTAGAAACTAAAGGAATAATTCTAAATTAATTGATATTTTCAAATCAAATAATCATGTCACATTTCATAAAAAACTGTTTTTACAAACAAATATATATTTGACAGTACAATTATGTTGTTAATTCATTCAGAAAAAGCTTATTGCGGAACGTTAATGTTTTGAATTTTGTCAACTTCAGATGTATGATTTGTTATAACTACTTTAGTGCACCCATTCTGAGCACAGCCAACTCAGCTTGTGAGGCGGTGTGACCTCTGTTAATTGAAAGGAGATGTCAAGTTTGTATCATAATACTGTACATGAAGCTTTCAAATGTAAACAAATTAATGTGTGCACGTGCACGTGTGTGTGTGTGTGTGTGTGTGTGTGTGTGTGTGTGTGTGTGTGTGCGGGTGTGTGTGTGTGTGTGTGTGTGTGTGTGTGTGTGTGTGTGTGTGTGTGTGTGTGTGTGTGTGTGTGTGTGTGTGTGTGTGTGTGCGTGTGTGTGTGTGCGTGCGTGCGTGCATGCATGCATACTCGCCCACCTGTATGTCATAAACAGTGAATGGCATCAGTCCCCCTAGCAGGTAGGACCCTGAGCGGTTATCCACGCCACCATGGAGACGGTCGTTAAGGGAGATGCGGTAACCAGTTATAGCTCCGTTTGGTTGTCGAGGAGCAGACCAAAGCACACGCACCGCACTGCTGTTCACTAGGACCACCTCTGGAGCATACACACCCTCTGGCTCTGAAGACACACACACACACACACACGCACGCACGCACACACGCACACACGCACACACGCACACACGCACACACGCACACACACACACACACACACACACACACACACACACACACACACACACACACACACACACACACACACACACACACACACACACACACACACACACACACACACACACACACACACACACACACACACACACACACACACACACACACACACACACACACACACACACACACACACACACACACACACACACACACACACACACACACACACACACACACCTTATGGACTACTGCTTAAGGGTGAGTGATCTGCACAAACAAAAATACTCCTAACTCTGTATGGTAATTACATCTCTGATGTTTTTAACATACCAAACGGTTGAAAATGTAGCAAGCAGCACCGGAGAAAGAGATGTTTATTATTCAGCTTTGGGCGTTGTTTTGGCGTGATGTGTGGCTTGGAGTTTAGTAACTTATTATACTGGGAATTCCTCCAGACATCTCTTGGCAAAGCCTGAGGTGTGGCCTGTAAAGGCAACCCCTCCACTATCCCCACTCAACTTCAACACTCACATAATAGCAAAACAGAAAATGTAAACAAATTGCAGTACGAAGAAGGACTCCTTTGGCTGGAGCTCGCTGTTTTTGCGGCCTTACAGATCCTACCTTTAAAAATAAAGTTGACAGACAGAGGCCGAGCCTCAATGATGGATGGAAAAGAAAAAAGCAAAACTATTGATTGGTACACAAGGACACGTGTACTTTTCAACCAACCTGCATTTCCCATTCTGCCTTTGAGGATAGAGAGAAGTGGATTCAAACTCTTCTCCCATTTGGCCTGTTTTTGTTGTGAATCTAGGGAATGAGAATGAGGCCACCCTCTTCCCAAAGCGAGACCCTGCAGAAACAAGGCCTCAACAAGTCAGATGCTTTGTCCACATGGAGATATGTGTATAGATGAAAGCGTTGTCCAGCCACATGGAGATATGTGTATAGATGAAAGCTTTGTCCAGCCACATGGAGATATGTGTATAGATGAAAGCTTTGTCCAGCCACATGGAGATATGTGTATAGATGAAAGCTTTGTCCAGCCACATGGAGATATGTGTATAGATGAAAGCTTTGTCCAGCCACATGGAGATATGTGTATAGATGAAAGTTGTGTCCAGCCACATGGAGATATTATAGATGAAAACTACTGGCAAGTATTTCATACCACTAATGGAAAAAAACATAACTATCCCTTTAATCTTCTGTATTTTTCTTAGTTTTTATTAGTACAAATAAACTTCACAATTTGATGTTGAAACTACTTGGTAGTTGTAGTCTATTGTGCGATTAAAAACCATGTCCCCAAACTCACCATTAGGATACATCCAACACCAAATCCCACAATTCCTAGCGAACAATACCCTAGCTCCTCAGGGAGTCGAGCGAGCTACGGTAGCTATCTATCTGGGACACTGAGATATAGGGATGGTCAAAACACACAAAATTGCTATTCGATAGTCACTGGGAAATATTTGACTACTATTCAAAGATCGCCCGCCCCACCCCCCACCCCATATTTACATATGATTTCGTTTTTACTTAATAGCGAACATGAGATAATCAAACAAGTGAGCTATAGCTCCTGTTAACAGCTAAGCTTAGATATTGTCAGACATCTCCAGTCTCTTTCTTCATCTTTCTTTTCTGTTCTTGAATGTACTGTAGCGACGGAGACTCTCCCAGCTGTTATACTACAGTACCTGGCTAGCTAGCGAGCGGTACTCAGCATGCCGTTGAGTGGTGTAACAGTTAATAGGGGTCCCCTCTCGATACACTACACAGTATAGATGCTGGTAAAAACAAGGGGGATATATTTTTTTTATGACAAAACGATAGTGGCTTAATTGATTTAAAAATAAAAATGTTATGCCTATTTGAAAATGGATGCCCATCCATACAAAAGGAAAGGCAAGTCTTAAATCAAGTAAAGTGGGAGCCAAACTCCCAAACAAAAGTGTCTTGTATGTTGTTATGTCCCTGCAATTTACCATTATAGGCTAATAAAGAAAACATGTTTCTTGTTAATGTTTACATTTTGTGTGTCCTGTAACCTATGCAACATGCATGTCCTTTGCCAGTCACATACAGTGCCTGTTTAAGTGATGAACTGCACTACTTGTTTTTAGAGATTTTAGAGACGTTTTATATTCGTGCTACACTATTTTGGCCTGTGCTACATAACTATCAACCTTAACGTACAGCCCTGAGGTTAGCAATGGCCTGCATTGCCATTGGAATTCCAAAATGGGGCAAACATTTGTTCAAACATCTGTTTAGTAGCAGTACAACTTTGAGAATGTGAGATAGAGAGGAGAGAGCAGGAGGAGAACATCTGACAGACGGCTCCGAGATCAAACCTAAATATCATTCATCACTCCACAGGCGTGTATGTGTGGGGGGTGGGATGTGTAGGGATGTCTGTATGCATACTGGTGAGTAAGTGAGTGAGTGAGTGAGTGAGTGAGTGAGTGAGTGAGTGAGTGAGTGAGTGAGTGAGTGAGTGAGTGAGTGAGTGAGTGAGTGAGTGAGTGAGTGAGTGAGTGAGTGAGTGAGTGAGTGAGTGCGTGAGTGAGTGAGAGAGAAAGAAAGAAAGAGAGAGAGAGAAAGGGGGGGAGGGAGTGTGTGTGTGTGTGTGCGTGCGTGCGTGCATGCGTGCGTGCGTGCGTGCGTGCGTGCGTGCGTGCGTGTGTGTGAAAGTGAAAAAAAGGAAATACCAAGAATGGGAAAAGGGGAAGAGACAGGTAATCATATATATTCAATCTATTATCCTTAGTGGTAAAAATGCACTTAGCCAAAAATAACTTAACCCAATTAATTTCCTACCAATCTACTTACCAAAAGCCAACCTACTGCATTACATTTAATTTACTGCTAGATGGCATTATCAATGCAATACTGCACATGCCCCCCCCCCCCACACACACGCACGCACGCACACACACACACACACACACACACACACACACACACACACACACACACACACACACACACACACACACACACACACACACACACACACACACACACACACACACACACACACACACACACACACACACACACACACACACACACACACACACACACACACACACACACACACACACACACACACACACACACACACACACACACACACACACACACACATGCCTTCTAATTATACTTTGAGTTAGCATAGCCCTATAGATTCCAGGGCACGTCAAGATGGTGGTTAAGGTTGAGCAGTAGTAGTTAAAGATATTTGACAATTTGTGTGTGTGTGTGTGTCTGTGTGTGTGTGTATGTTTAAGTGTGTGAATGAATGTGTGTGTTACGGCTGTAAAATAATGAAATTACCTTCAGAGCCCTCTCAGTTAAACGAGCCATGCTTTGCCTTTAGCACCTAATGATTTTCTAATGTTTTTAATGCACTTTTTATTATAGTGGTCAGATCAGAGAAATGGAGAGAGAAAGAGAGAGAGAGAGAGAGAGAGAGAGAGAGAGAGAGAGAGAGAGAGAGAGAGAGAGAGAGAGAGAGAGAGAGAGAGAGAGAGAGAGAGAGAGAGAGGTGATTACCACAGGTATTCCCCTTCAATGTAGAGAATGTCTGAACAGACCGAGAAAGAGAGAGAAGTGATTACAGAGACAGAAAATGCAGAGAAAAAAAATGTCATATCTGACTGTACTTTGAAAAGGTGGCCTGATGACATCAATAGAACAGACGTCTAATGTGTGTTAAAGGTGAATAGCAGTTGTCATGACATCGCGTCACATAGCGACGAGAAGAGGGGGTGGGCCTGTCGTTGCTATGGCGAGAATATAGAAAAGTGAGTATCTTCCGGGTCTAAGTCAGACTGAGATACGAACCACACAGAAGAGAAGAAGCTTGATCAGAGACTTTAAAACGATTTTCTCCCCCTCCCCTCACGGGGAAAGGGAGGGGAGGACTGATGTGGCACGACCACAGAGAAGGCTTTTGGGAACAGCTAGGCCGCGACGACCACCGAGCGGGGTCAAAGGAGAAATCCATTAGGATAATGAATTTAGTTTCTTCCAAATACTTTAAGGACAATACCGCACTGTTTTCCATCTCGTACAGAGGCTTTATTTATGTAATAAACAACGTTTTCCAAGAAAGGTAACACGTCTGACAGTGGTGAATTCTTATGATTACGGATTGCATTAAAGGGGAATGACCATGATGTACAGCCGGTATGAGAAGATCAAGAGATAAACACAATACAGAAACTACACGAGCCAACAGATGAAGAGGTGATACTGGCTGATTGCGGTCAATATCCAACACTAGGTTACAGTGCAAGCAGGTGCAGTCAGGACAGAAGAGTAGCGGATGTAACGTCGGTAAACAAGCCACAAATTAGGCCTGTCATAAGACCAAAACACACGCAGAGTGGGTCTTCTCCAAAGCGGGGGACACAGTGAGTGTGGAGCAGGCTCGGCTCTTACCAGAGAGAGTGAACATGTTAATCTTTCTGAAAAATTACTGCTAGAATACTCAATCAGCAGCAGAGTAGTCCATTGCTGCTAGATTGTTTGTTTGTTTAATCAGTTGTAAAATACTTTATTTATTTAAATGTATTTGTTATTTAAATATATAGATGTGTATTTTTTGATCAGCAGAATAGTTAATTGCTGCTAGAGTGGTTTGTTGACCCTTGTTTTATACTTGTTATTTAGTAAAATACAATACCTTTATTTATTTTGTACTTAAATATATATCTGTACCTTTTTAGTTAATTTGTAAAACATATTTTTTTAAATAAACATAATATTTATTTAAAGATACGTGTGTGACTGTGTATATGTAACCGGTGTCGTATTGCTCTGCGTTGTGTTTTCGATTCGACCCCTGTTGTTAAGGGATCGCCCTGAGTGGGAGTTGAACCCCGGTCTCCCGCGCTGCGGGCAGCATCACAGACCACTGTACCAAGAGGTGAATTCACTTCTTGGTAATGGGTCTGGATGCCTCTGGGGAGTGAGTTTACTTGCAGTACCGCTTAACGTCCACAGTCACTTCACTACACTGTCCATTGTGACTGTGGATAGACACTAGGGCTGGGCGATAAAACGATAACGATAACTATCGCGATAAATTATTTCATCAAAATAAACATGAAACGTGGTCGCAAAGTTTCGATATATCGATTTTCCAAGCTTGGCTCTGTTCAGCCTCGGCTCAGCACACTCACTAACCAACAACCAACGTTACGTGATGACGTGCTTACGCACAACAGCTAACAACCAATCAGTGAAGGAGATGGCCGAGAGCGAACTAGACCCAGAAGGAGGTAGGACTCACTCAACAACAAGGCTTGCTAGGCTAATTAGCTTGCACGGCGATGTTTTATATATTTACGTGCCGAGTATGTGTGTGGCGTGAATTCTGAGGCCACGTTTATAGTAGTGGGGGTATACAGTGGACGTCGTTTCAATATATTGTGGCGGAAGAGAGTATTTTAGTGTCATATTTTAGCACATTGTCATGGAATACACCGCTTATCAACAACAAGGCTTGCTAGGCTAATTAGCTTGCACGGCGATGTTTTATATATTTACGTGCCGAGTATGTGTGTGTTTTGAATTCTGAGGCCACGTTTATAGTAGTGTGGGGTATACAGTTCGTTTCAATATATTGTGGCGGAAGAGAGTATTTTAGTGTCATATTTATTGTCATGAGATACTCCGCTTGTCGGCTAACTGCTAACGTGCGCGGACTGATGACGACATCAACTCGACTTGAGACATTCGCAGCAGCATAAGAAGTTAATTAAACTTGACAGACATTATATCGACGATAATTATCGATATCGAATTATATGAAAATAATTTTATAATTTTATCGCGATAACGTTTTTGGTCATATCGCCCAGCCCTAATAGACACGCTGTACCTCCGTTACACTCACCCCCCTAAACTCACTCCACTCCACGGCAAGATTGCAGTGACTGTTCTACGTGCTCCACGAGGCCATGGATCAGTCTGTCAATGTGGTTTAGACATGGAGTTCATTGCTGGGTTAAGTACTTCTATTCTATTCACATAATATGCTTACTACATATATCTATTCTATTCACATATATGCTTACCACTTGTATCTATTGCTATGTCCGCCCATCACAATCACGCAAACTGTCTAACGGCTGTCCCGTCTCCCAGTCTCCCTGTCTCCCTGTGAGTGGCTGTCTCGGAATGATGATCGGTGGTGGACGTCCCATGATGATGACCGGGAGGATGCCACCCTCTCTGTGCCGCTCCTTTGCCTCAAATAGATCCACTATCAGCTCTATCTTTAATCTTTCAAAATGTTCAGTTGCTATCGCATGCACTTATCTGTGTTTCACCACCCATGCATGCTTACCAACTGTTCGCCTGTTTTACTGCAACACTACTACTGTATCACCGACATCTAAGAAGGGAGATCCCCCCTTGAATGGCCCTTCTAAGGTTTCTCGATCTCCTCCACATCGCCTGTCGTGAATTGTTTCCTATTGCTACTATATGTTTGAGTGAGTTTTTCCTTACCTTCGCGTGGGGTATGTCTGGGAGTGTTGCATTTATTTAAAAAAAAGTTTGACTTTATGGTGTTTTTGTTTTGTTCTTGACTTATTGTGATGTTTCTTCTTGACTTGTTTAAAGAAGACGTGTCCGGCCCATGGGGACATTAACGTGTGTTGTCGGGCCTTACAAATACATTTGATTTGATTTGATCTTCTAACACACATACACACACACCTCCGTTCATTGTAGTGACATCCTCTGTTGTACCACTGGTGTTGTGTGCTCCGTTGAACACCTGTAATGTCACCCCATACGTTGTACTGGGCCAAAGATCACTTATCACCGCGGATAGGACCCCAAGTGGGAAGGTCAAGGTTCGGCTGAGGTGGGAGGAGTTAACAGTAAGGAAGTAAAGCTCCACCTCTCCCTGTAAATCCTGCAGAGCTGAAAGAGAGAGAGATAGTGAGAGAGAGAGAGAGAGAGAGAGAGAGAGAGAGAGAGAGAGAGAGAGAGAGAGAGAGAGAGAGAGAGAGAGAGAGAGAGAGAGAGAGAGAGAGAGACAGAGAGACAGAGAGAGAGAGAGATGAATTAAAATAAATTAAATCAGAACATAAGCTACAATGCTACTCTCTTTATGTTACGATAATGTGTAGTTATGGCGCCCGCTGGCCACGAGCAGTACTTCCGAGCAGTGTTTTCAATACTTTTCAGTACAGTCTAATCTGTGTCAAAATCTGCTAAAATCAGCTCTTCTTATTCCAACAATGTGCCCAGCTTGTTGTGAGGTACCCTCATATGGTTTGGTCTTTCTAGGAGGAGGGTCAAGCAGTTCAGTATCATAATTTGTCAGTATCTGCTGTAATTGGCAATGATGCAGTGAAGAGGAGATGGTGCTTTTTCTTGAAACAAACATATGTTACTGAATGTCAGCTGAGTACATAACATTGCAAAGCTTGCACTATGGATAATATTCCGACCAGTCATTAGTTTTAAACATTTTGTCTACCTTGCAGCCAGCCAATCATATAACTGGAATGGGGCAGTGCATTTCTACTAAAACCACACCCTGTGGCTATATAATGCCTCATTCCCCAATCTATCTTTGATTATTTTCTGAATTACGTATATCGACTACACAGAGCTTGTGACAGCAGTGAGGACAACCTGCCATCCTGCAGGCTTCAGCTCCCAAAGAAAAGTAGTAGCATCGTGCGCTGGCGGTGAAGAAAGAAGCAGTGTCATGGCCTGACAGTGAACAAAGAACGTATGTGTATAAGATGCCTTCGCCAGCTGCCCAGACGGAAGTCTGAATCTAACCAATGTTTCATGGCCTGCCTCTGTCTGGAACATGGCCTGCCTCGGTCTGGAACATGGCCTGCCTATGTCTGGAACATGGCCTGCCTCGGTCTGGAACATGGCCTGCCTCTGTCTGGAACATGGCCTGCCTCGGTCTGGAACATGGCCTGCCTCGGTCTGGAACATGGCCTGCCCTCGGTCTGGAACATGGCCTGCCTCGGTCTGGAACATGGCCTGCCTCGGTCTGGAACATGGCCTGCCTCGGTTTGGAACATGGCTTGCCTCGGTCTGGAACATGGCCTGCCTCGGTCTGGAACATGGCCTGCCTCGGTCTGGAACATGGCCTGCCTCGGTCTGTAACATGGAGATCTCATCTGCAGCCACTGTGTCAAGTTATTGCAGCACAAAACAGCAGTTCCCTTCCGCATGGTGAGCAGTTGTTTTCACTATGTTGACAAGCAGTCTGACCTCCAGCCAGATCTAGCCCGAGCAGGATGATGAGATTTTAATCTGACTGAGCCTGAGTTTAAAGAGCAATTTGTACAGTGTCTAAAGCCAGGACAAGGATTGTGGCGTGGAGGCTGACGCCTAGGTTATTAACCTGGTTGCACATCCCCAGTATGTCCTCACCAATGCTTCCACTGTTTGAAGCGGAGAGCGGGTTTCTCCCTTCTCTAGCCCTCAGCTCACTACTATGGCGGCCACGGTGGTGTAGTGGTTAACACTGTTACCTCACAGCTAGAAGGTCCTAGGTTTGATTCCCGCTTGAGGACCAGGTTGCCGCATTGCCAGTTACCCAGGTAGGGTATCTCCTGGGCCTTTCTGTGTGGAGTTTGCATGTTCTCCCCGTGCTCGCAAGGGTTTCCCCTCCCGATAAGATAAACCCAATGGAAAAACATGCACAACAGATCACTAACGCTGTCGTGTCCCTGAGGAAGATGGACAGGAGCACTTGGATTGGTCCTCGGGCGCGGCACACGCTGCAGCCCTTGTCTGCTCCCTGCTGCCCTTCGGGGGAAGGACGACAGGATGGGAAGTGCAGAGAACATTTCATCACAGTGCATGTGTGTGTCCCTGTGGTGTTATGGTTAGGTGACTTTTCTAGAACCCAGGAGCAGGACACAGGCACAGGAGAATAGAGCGGTTTAGAATATGAGTATGGGAAGCAAGGTCCAAGGTGGTGAGAGGAGCTCAGAGACAAGGGTCAAGGAGTGGAGGAGCGACCGACTGGGTGCGTGTGTTTGTGAGGTCCATGATGGTTCAGGCTGGTGAGGGTCCGTGGTTGAGGTGTAGTCCGGAGAGGTGAGATCCTGGGCATCAGAGAACAAGAGTTAGTATGGTCAAAAAGTCACTGGACACAAGAAGACATGATTCCATGAACGCTGAGGTCTGAATAGAGTCCTATACCACGGGAGGTGAAAACAACACTCGGACAAGGAGTGCAGGCCTCTTTATCCTGGCTCCTTTATGATGTGATGGTTCTCAGGTGTGTAGACTGCGCCAAGGAAGACAGTGGTTGGTTGTGAGGTGGAGACAGGAAGGACCATGTATGGGCCCCGGAACCCGCTGACACACACAGGGGACAAAAAAGCCCAGGCTGTGGCTGTAGCAGTGGGTCTCCCATGGCATGTGTGTGTGTTAAATCTGCATGTAAAATAAAGACTTCTTCTTCTTCTTCTTCTTCTTCTTCTTCTTCTTCTTCTTCTTCTTCTTCTTCTTCTTCTTCTTCTTCTTCTTCTTCTTCTTCTTCTTCTTCTTCTTCTTCTTCTTCTTCTTCTTCTTCTTCTTCTTCTTCTTCTTCTTCTTCTTCTTCTTCTTCTTCTTCTTCCTCTTCCTCCTCTTCCTCTTCCTCTTCCTCTTCCTCTCTTCCTCTTCCTCTTCCTCTTCCTCTTCCTCTTCCTCTTCCTCTTCCTCTTCCTCTTCCTCTTCTTCTTCTTCTTCTTCTTCTTCTTCTTCTTCTTCTTCTTCTTCTTCTTCTTCTTCTTCTTCTTCTTCTTCTTCTTCTTCTTCTTCTTCTTCTTCTTCTTCTTCTTCTTCTTCTTCTTCTTCTTCTTCTTCTTCTTCTTCTTCTTCTTCTTCTTCTTCTTCTTCTTCTTCTTCTTCTTCAGTGGTTTTACCTCCGCAGCCGGCTCTCCATCCCGCTGCGAGGCAGAAGAGTGATATGGCACATCTGTTATACATGTGTGTCCAAAGCCAGTGTGTCTGCAATTCCTCAGAAACCCAATGATGTAAGCACAGAGCAGGTGTTTCCCCTCTCTAGCTGTCAACTCGCTCCCACATCGATCGGTGAGATTAACGCATCTACGCTTGTGTCGTAAGAGCGAATCGCTGCATCTGTAATACAGTGTTGCTAATTCCAACTACCAAGGTTCCCCCATTGTGGAAACACGCTGACCACATAGCTCTTACGGATGCAAAACAGAGCTCTCACCATTCTGATGGATGAACCAGCCTGTCTGGCAGCGTATTGTCAGTCTCATTACACTAAGCATACGTTGAAAATAATGATGTTGAAGTAAGGCTACAAACACCTCTGCGCTCTCGCCTTAGGAGCAGGATTATGCACCGGTGGTGGCACAATGACCTGCCTAACGAGGGACTTGTCAGCGCCCATTGGCTTGATACCTAAGGGCAAGTTACTCTTCCCCCTGATTCCTAAGTTCAGCCCACCACAGTGGATTCAAATGGATGAATAAGTGACAGTAAACTGAAATTCATGTTAGTTGAACCCCCAACATTCTATAACAGTTTATATACCAATATTGACCACCAAGAGGGACTATTTGCCTTGGAACACTTCCTTTCGGACAGGGACAACTTTACAACCCCCTTTATTCCAATACCCAAGTAAATGGAAGATTGATCCACTTCTACAAGGTCCATTTGCATGTTCATGGTATCTAGGGACATCTATGGACCTCAGGGAATGTATGTGTCAGAAATATTGTGTCTGTAACTATGCTTGAGTAAATTGTAATGAACCAAAGGAGAATATAAATGATTATTATTTAATTTTGTTTCCATCTTTGACGGTGAATAACAACATGCTAACATTGACCTTTGTGAGATCAAGTGTACTAAAAATCTAAGCAAATGAACAAAGGGCAGATGATTTACCTGGGTTTTTGTAGATACAGTACTGAATTTTGCCATCCAGACACATGTTATTTTAAATTGGTATATATATATGGGAATATTGAAGAATGAATATAGAATATAGAATATCAGGACTATAAATTACCTATGGATCGGGCCAAATTTCCTCTTTCTAATGGCAGAGTTAAATATGGATTTAGTACCACCAGGCACCCGTTACAGGGCAGCAAATACTGTGAATGAAATATACTGTAAGTACAGTTAATTTTGTATGTTTGTCCATAGCTCTGCAATTCTTTACCGGATTGCAACACCGTTTTTTTGTAGACATTTACATAAAGGTAAAGAAACAATATTTGTTGTATTTTATGGCAATAACGTTGAGGTTTGTTCGACCCGTAAGATATAAACACAGAAAATCACGTCAATATTTGGAAGAGAAAAATGGCACTTGGCCAGGTTGGCGATGAGTCCATGCACACTGAGCCGCTCGAACAACTGCCGAAGACATGCCAGGTGCTCCTCTGCAGCCTGCTGGCCATGAGAATGTCATCCAAGTATACAAACAAGAACGGCATGTCACGTAGTACCATCCATCAGCTGCTGGAACGTCTGTGCTGCCCCCTTGATGCCGAAGGACAGGAACTCAACGAGTCCAAACGGCGTGATGGCCGCTGTCTCGGGTATGTCTCGAGGCGTTCCATGGTGGCAAATTCCTCCCTGGCGATAGCGAGCTTGCCTGGGTCGAGGCACCACGCACATGTGTAGACCGGGGGACCAATGGTGGCCATATTAGTGCTCCACTCCGTGCTTTGCGACTGCTGATGAGAACGTAGGTGTGGTGAGGACAGGGAACTCAAGGAGGTGTTGATACAAACCATAGTGTCGACAGCTGACGCAGGCAGGATGCTACGCTGAGCACCCGAGTTGACCAGTAGCCACGGCCAGTTAGAAAAGTTTTAAAAAGAACGTCTTGATGGCGTCGTACTTGCCCATAGCCTCCTGTAGCCCCATCACCCAGGCGGTTTTTGGGGCATCCAACGCCGCCACCACATGGAAGTATTTAGTAAAATCCTGTGTTATCCTATCAGATCGAACTGGGCTTCAATGTGGTGAAACTACGGTCTGGGGCTGTGATGCCAGATGTCTGGCAACTTGATTGCTGCATCGTAGACAGTAGTGCTAACATTAGCTGTATTGTACCCATTCTGCAATCTGTTAATACAATTTTCAATCAATCAATCAATCAATCAATCAATCAATCAATCAATCAATCAATCAATATAGTGGGTCACCACAATACCCCTGTATAAATTGCTTCTTGTGATACACTTATTTTAGGGTTGGACATAGTACACCTGGGTGTGTTGCTCACAGCCCTGACATCCATGCATCCTTCATGTACCATGGCAGCAGCACACGTTGTAGTGTGTTTGGGTCTGCTCCACACGAGACGACTTCAGACCTCAGAGAATAAATCCAGTCCACCAGAAATGGAAGACTCTGAGGGTCCTCCTGAGCTTTGTACCCAAGAACACTGACATGTATTTCAGGTCAAGCCTTGCTTTGCTGCACAATTAGCAAAGCTTTGAAGCAAAGCACTAACACTGTTGGTTTGATGAACGAGTCAACCAGAGATGGATTGAGGAATAAGGCATCAGATAGCCACAGGGTTGTGGTTTAGTAAAATTATTGTGCGAGTGTTCAGTTGTCCAGCAGTGTGTTTGTGTGTGGTTGTGTGTGTGTGTGTGTGTGTGTGTGTGTGTGTGTGTGTGTGTGTGTGTGTGTGTGTGTGTGTGTGTGTGTGTGTGTGTGTGTGTGTGTGTGTGTGTGTGTGTGTGTGTGTGTGTGTGTGTGTGTGTGTGTGTGTGTGTGTGTGTGTGTGTGTGTGTGTGTGTGTGTGTGTGTGTGTGTGTGTGTTCTTACAAGGTTGGGTCCAGTTAACCAGTGCAGCAGTGTGGTTGAGTGGGTGGGCCGACACAGAGGGGGATCGGAGGGGGACCCCTGCCATGGTCACCGCGGTAAGAATCTCTCCGGTGGAGGACCCCACATCATTATAGACAAACACTTGGTACTGATACTACGTACACCTAGAGAGAGAATCAATAAATCAATCAATCATGAGAAAACTTAAGCTCAAGTTAGATTTACATGTAGGCTTTATTTAGGGCAGGGGTGGTCAACCCGCGGCTCGCGAGCCGCAGCCGCCAATGTGTGGCTCCTCCCTAAAAAAAAAAGAAAAAATTCATTAAAAAAATATTATTATTTATTTATTTTAATAATAAAAAAAAAATGTATTCATTCCATAAGACATAGAATAAACATTTACAGTTTTTTTTTTAAATGGTTAATTTGCATCTATGGATCTCAGGGAATGTATTCCCAGTGTCTGAAATATTGTGTATGTTACTATGCTTGAATAAATTGTAATGAACCAAAGGAGAATATCAATTAAATTATATATATTTTTGAATCTTTTACTGTGAATAACACCATGCTAAAATTGACCAGACCTGAAAAATCTAAGCAAATTAATAAAGCGAAGATGATTAAACTGAAGGTTTTGTAGATACAGTACTGAATTCTGCCATCCGGACATGCAATTTGAAATATGATTATAGAATATCAGGCCTATAAATTTCCTTATTATGGCCAAGTCGCACATCTATGGATCGGGCCAAATCTCCCCTTTTCAATGGCAGAATTCAATCTGGATTTAGTATCACCAGGCGTGATTCACAAGTACAGTTACTTTTTTATAATGTAAATGTCTCCAAAGTTTTTCATCAGATTGCAACGCTGTTTTTTGCTAGACGTTCACAGAAAGGTAGAGAAACGCAATAACGTTCAGGTTAAGAGAAATAAAAAAGTTAATCCGGAAGTCAGATGATTGACAGGGGCTGGCGTGACCTGGGTAGGGTAGTTTTTTTTTATTCGAAAGTCCATCAAAAGCCCTAGGTCTCTTCCTTCAAAAGACTGCACTCACTTTTGGCTGTGCCACTTCTTCCCGTCAGTATGCACCGGTTTCCGACTCAATGCCCTGAGATTTCTATAATCATATATTTCACTAATAACAGTTACAATCATTGGTAAACAAACGTAATGCTGAAAATATACACTTTGACTGCTGTTTTGACAGGGTTAGGGTCTTTACTCTTGGCTACATTTGAAAAGAAAACGCAACATTAATTCATACATTCTGTAGAGATGGATTTATGGCCTGATGTCATTTGCGGTTCAGTACCAGACCGCTCTGGCTTAAGAGGTTAACCCTGTGAGGCCCAAATAAAAAACACATTAGCAACATCAGAGGCCAGAGGGTGGGACCTATACACACATGAAGGGTGCCGTGACTGGAAAAAAGGTTGAGAAACGCTGGTATATTACTGTGGCTCTTTGTGGTACCACAGTAATTTTTGTGGCTCTTAGTCTCTGACTGGTTGGCCACCCCTGATTTAGGGGTTTGAGAATTTATAGTTCCACGCATTTTCTTTTTTTACATCTCTATTTAAATAATGTTGTAGTTATATTAACACACACAGGTGCAAATACATTTAAGACACAGATGTACAGTGAAGACCAACAATCATTAACCCATTATACCCACCTCTCATCCCTCCCTACCAACCCCTATCCCTCCCTACGACCCCTTATCCCTCCATATGACCCCTTATCCCACCCTACCAGACCCTATGCCTCCCTACCAGACCCTATGCCTCCCTACCAGACCATATGCCTCCCTACCAGCCCTTATCCCACCCTACCAGACCCTATGCCTCCCTACCAGCCCTTATCCCACCCTACCAGACCATATGCCCCCCTACCAGCCCTTATCCCACCCTACCAGACCATATGCCCCCCTACCAGCCCTTATCCCACCCTACCAGACCCTATGCCTCCCTACCAGCCCTTATCCCACCCTACCAGACCATATGCCCCCCTACCAGCCCTTATCCCACCCTACCAGACCCTATGCCGCACTACCAGACCCTATGCCTCCCTACCAGACCCTATGCCTCCCTACCAGACCATATGCCCCCCTACCAGCCCTTATCCCACCCTACCAGACCCTATGCCGCACTACCAGACCCTATGCCTCCCTACCAGACCATATGCCTCCCTACCAGCCCTTATCCCACCCTACCAGACCCTATGCCTCCCTACCAGACCATATGCCTCCCTACCAGCCCTTATCCCACCCTACCAGACCTTATCCCACCCTACCAGACCATATGCCTCCCTACCAGCCCTTATCCCACCCTACCAGACCCTATGCCTCCCTACCAGCCCTTATCCCTAAACATCTGTTGTGTGTACTGTATGTGTTAAGGGTTTCAAATGAATCACCAAAACGAACACATTCATATTGAATGCCCTAGTATATGGATACTGTATGTGCTTGAAGAGGTTGTAGATTTAAGATGCTTCATGAACTTTCTTAGTCCTTATTTACCCAATGGACCCAATATTTCACACAGACTCCCAGAGGCACCAGCAGCTTTAAACTGAATTAAAATAATAATACTATCTCATATTATATATTTAATATTAAAAGTAAGTGAGTAAGTAAGTAAGTAAGTAAGTAAGTAAGTAAGTAAGTAAGTAAGTAAGTAAGTAAGTAAGTAAGTAAGTAAGTAAGTAAGTAAGTAAAGTAAGTAAGTAAGTAAGTAAGTAAGTAAGTAAGTAAGTAAGTAAGTAAGTAAGTAAGTAAGTAAGTAAGTAAGTAAGTAAGTAAGTAAGTATAGCACCCTTCCCAGCATGAATGCACAGAGTCCTTCACAAGTTTAGAAAGAAAAAAGAAAGTTAACAAGGCAATTCATGAAAAACATACAATGTAAAAACAGTGCTTCACAAGTTTAAAAAACAAACAAACAGGTCAATGCATAAAAACATACAATATAAAAACAGGCACGGACAAACACAGAAGAAAACGAAATCACCAGTTCACGTATATGTACGTGGCCAAATGCCAACCTGAACAGGGAATTGTGTACCTTTTGATGAGGAATGTGATGGTGATCTTAGGCCCCGTTTAGACGGAAACGGTAGCAGGTGAATCCGCAAAAATATTTTTTCGGATGTGCCTTTCGTTTATACGGAAACAGCGTTTTTACGGGGTGAAACCGCAAAAAAGTGAGACTACCTTCCAGGGTGGAATTCCTAGAAACGCAAAAGCTTTGCGCTCTCGTCTAAACTGTTAAAACGTATAAATCTGATAAAACGATGACGAAAGGGTTGTCACGGCTCTGGTCGCGCGTAATGCTTACGTCACAGGTAGCAGGTATGCGCCAGTAGCCGAGACGTAAACAAAGCAAGTATGTCTGACTTATATCAACGGAGATCACCTGAAGGCTACATTGGCAGTACTTTTAACCCTTTCACTGCCACACGACAGAAGGTTAACCCTTTACTATCACACAACCGGCTGTCGTGTGGCAGTGAAAGGGTTAAATACACAAGAATCTGTCCCGCGGCGTGAGTGGACCCACTGTCTGTGAGTGACTCTGCTTTGGTGCAATCACATTCCCCATCCACAGTCTGCGAATCAGAGGCAGAGTAGGGCGGGTCTTCACAGCACGTCATGTGACATATGCGCCAATCGTGTGACAGTGGGGCTCCGTCGTCTCAAGTCGTTACAGCGTCGTCTGCACGCAGAATTCCATCCCAAAACGCTCGTCTAAACGTAAAATTAAAAGTGAAACCGCAAGATGACTTTTGCGGTTTCTGTTCACAAAACGCTTGTCTAAACGGGGCCTTAGTTCTCCAATACGACCCCGGGAGGCGGGAACACCACTGTTGTTTTTGGCCAATCAGATGTTTTTGCCTTGTCAACTGGTGTTCTCAGGGTCACAGCGGAAAACGTGTGCACCAAAAGTGTATATATGTGTGTATATATATATATATATATATATATATATATATATATATATATATATATATATATATATATATATATATATATATATATATATATATATAGAGAGAGAGAGAGAGAGAGAGAGAGAGAGAGAGAGAGAGAGAGAGAGAGAGAGAGAGAGAGAGAGAGAGGGGGAGGGAAAAAGAGAGAGACATTCAAGAGAATGAGAGGGAAGAGAGAGGGAGAGGGTGGAGAGGCAAAGGGGGGGGGGGGGGGGGGGGGGGTATACTCGGAGCCTTTAGCAAGCTCAGAAAAAAAAGCCTCCATTGAGTGCCAAGCTGAGATTAGGGGGCTGCCGCACAAAAAAACAATTTAATTCTTTGGGATATTTGCTTAATGTATCTTTGAGCGGCATTAAAAGATCGGCATCAGCAACGGGCGAAGCGATCGGCTCGGCACACACGGCGCGTGGCGATGGCCACGTTTGCTCTAGAGCTCATTTCGGTAATCTCACCTGCTTAGGCCTTTATCTTGGTGGAACAATTTGGTGCCGGAGTAAACACGGACCCAGAGATGGAGATCTTGGGATGGGGGAGGAGCCAGTGGCTGGTGGGTCTTATGTCTCAGCAGCTCATATCTACGAAGGTGTATAATAATAATAATAATAATAATAATAATAATAATAATAATAATAATAATAATAATAATAATAATAATAATAATAATAATAATAATAATAATAATAATAATAATAATAATAATAATAATAATAATAATAATAATAATAATAATAATAATAATAATAATAATAATAAAAACACAGGGGGGAAATTGGGTTGCATTTATGGAAAGACACATACAGTTAATAATTTGCACTTGCATGAATGTGTGCAGATGTATTCAAACACATGCATACACACACGCATGAACCCACATGTGCATCGTCTCACACACACACACACACACACACACACACACACACACACACACAGCACACACACACACACACACACACACACACACACACACACACACACACACACACACACACACACACACACACACACACACATTACACACACACACGCACGCACACACACACACACACACATTACACACACACACGCACGCACACACACACACACACACACACACACACATTACACACACACACGCACGCACACACACACACACACACACACACACTTCTTCTTCTTCACACTTCACCCTTCTCTCCTCCCTGTCTCTACCTTTTCCCTCCCTCCCTTTGTGTTGTGTTTTTTGTTGTTTTTCCTGCAGAGTGTGTGTGTGTTTTTGTCGTTTTTCCTGCGGAGTGTGTGTGTTTTTGTCGTTTTTCCTCCGGGGTGTGTGTGTTTTTGTCGTTTTTCCTCCGGGGTGTGTGTGTGTTTTTGTTGTTTTTCATGTGGGGTGTGTGTGTGTGTGTTTGTAGTTTTTCCTGTGGGGTGTGTGTGTGTGTTTGTAGTTTTTCATGTGGGGTGTGTGTGTGTGTGTTTGTAGTTTTTCCTGTGGGGTGTGTGTGTGTGTTTTTGTAGTTTTTCCTGTGGGGGGTGTGTGTGTGTGTTTGTAGTTTTTCCTGTGGGGGGTGTGTGTGTGTGTTTGTAGTTTTTCATGTGGGGTGTGTGTGTGTGTTTTTGTAGTTTTTCCTGTGGGGGGTGTGTGTGTTTGTAGTTTTTCCTGTGGGGGGTGTGTGTGTGTGTTTGTAGTTTTTCCTGTGGGGGGTGTGTGTGTGTGTTTGTAGTTTTTCCTGTGGGGGGTGTGTGTGTGTGTTTGTAGTTTTTCCTGTGGGGGGTGTGTGTGTGTGTTTGTAGTTTTTCCTGTGGGGGGTGTGTGTGTGTGTTTGTAGTTTTTCCTGTGGGGTGTTGTGTGTGTGTGTGTGTTTCTGGTGTAATCAGTAGAGAACGGCTTAATGCAGCCTTTTTAACCAGCCCTAGTTTAGACAAACACGCAAGGCTGAGCAAAGCAGGGGCAGTGGGACTGATGCATTCTAATCGCCTGCCATGAAATCGTAAACCTTTATTCAAAGCCTAATCGGATGTAGTCTCGAACAGAACACGGCATTAGTACATTAAGGCCAAGAGGGTACTAAACAATGTGTACAACCAGTGAGCTTATCACCATAACACCAATATTAGCTATTGTTTTTTTTTTTACACCTGCACACATGACGTGAGCATTATGTTCCTCTCCTGTCTGCCGGGCCACTAAATAATCCAAAGATGTTTAGTTTGTACCTTATGTTTGGTCCATTGGGCCTGCTCGGAGGCTGCCAGGATACGTCCAGGAAGGACTCGCTGATCGCCACCACTGCCAGCGGCGCTAGGCCTTGTGGGACAGTGGGTAATGTCATCACCAGGGTGGGAAGGCTCTCCGTGCATCCTCCGACATAGATGCCACCCGAGGAGCAGGCCAGCACGCTGACACTGTAGTTGGTATACGGGAGGAGGCCCGTTATTGTGGCAGCCAGTTCTGAATCATTCCCACGGGAGATGCGGGGTTCGGGAATGCGGATTTCGTACTTCCCAATTTCCCCGTTGGCGATCAGTGGTGGCGACCATGTGACCTGAAGTATACAGAGGGAACACACACATATGCATGCATATTACACACAGTGAGAAAACATATACAGCTACAGCCATTAGGACTGTCTACCATCCTACAGCGGTGCCGACGGGATAGATTTTTAGGTTGATTGCTGTTCTTTTATATGCCACCAGGAGGCGCAAAGCCTGACAGAACTGCCTTGCAGCGTTGACGGATAGCCGCAGCGCTTCAGAAATAGGTCTCGAAATCTATTTGACATTCATAACTTATGAGGATGAAGTTAAGACAACCTTTCTCAAGGCTTTTGAAAAGCCTTTTGAAACTTTCCAAAAATTGTATTACTAATATTTCCCAAACAAGATACGAGATCATCATGATCACATATTTTTCTAAGTATCTTCACCTAGAAAAGAAATGAAAAACCTAATTATATCATAAAAAAGTGCTCAAATATTGTAAATGCAACGTGAGAAAACTGTCTCGATCTGCAAGCGCATTTGGCTGCAGCTCGCAGCTCTTATAATCACATAAGTTGAGTGGTTTAAGGAAACTAGGAAGCTTGACCTTGTCACCATCTTAGCTGTGTCACCAGTGGTCTTTCCAGTGGCTGAAAACTCCATGTACTCTGGACTTATTTAGTATAGCGGAAGGCTTTTAAGAGGATGAGTCTCATCATGACACCATGAGGAAGTGTGTCTGCGTGTGTGTGCACATGTACTATATACATTAGCATGTATATAGTACATGTGTACTGAATGTGTGTACACATACATCATGTACAGTATGTACAGGTGTGTGTGTGTGTGTGTGTGTGTGTGTGTGTGTGTGTGTGTGTGTGTGTGTGTGTGTGTGTGTGTGTGTGTGTGTGTGTGTGTGATGCTAAACAGTAGGTTAGAGTGGGGACAGACGATTCCTTTCATCATCATTTAAAACAGACTTTCAGTGGTACAAGCACACACACACAAGTACACACACACACGCACACACGCCTGCACACATGCACGCAGTAATGGTATTGCTACATGCAAAAACAAAAGCATGCTGCTGGTCTTCAAGCACTGCATCTGATTTGGAAGCTGTTCAGTTTGTCAGCATTTCAAAGTAGGGGTATTTTTTTAATTGGGAAATTGGCACACACACACACACACACACACACACACACACACACACACACACACACACACACACACACACACACACACACACACACACACACACACACACACACACACACACACACACACACACACACACACACACACACACACACACACACACACACACACACACACACACACACACACACACACACACACACACACACGCACACACACACACACATCCAGGGCTGTGTGTAGCAGTAGCAGAATAGATAAGATCAGATATCATAGCAATTTAGGACAATATGATTGACCAACAAACATTGATGAGGGTTTTGAGAAAGCCCAGAATAGTATTTATTTGTCTGCCTTAAACGGGAACTATGCCCATTTTCAGAATTCATACATGTTATGAATCTGGTCTAAGACTGTACAAAATGACTAGTGAAAATAGCAATTCTCTGTCTACAATTCATTGTCTATGAAGAAGCTCCATACTGTATACTTGATGACAGGAGCCTGTCTGACTGTAGTGAAGTACATTATGTCAAACAATACTCTTCAGAAGGACAACACCAAGAATGCTGCTGCAAACAACAACATTATCCACCAGTGATTCAAATGCTGGTGTCAAAGCAAATGATAAGGATCATACCTGGAGTAAAGTTGTGGGACAAAGTAAGTCTAAAGAGACTGTTTTGCCAATCATTGTCACAGAGAGAGAAATCATAACAAGGGAAATGGCCACACCCAATCCCACCACAGAAGAAGAGCTCTACAGCAGTATCGCCCAATAAGTGTATCCAAACCATCGGAGGTCAGTACAAAAGGTGCATGCCCAAAAGGCATACATACCTTCATAACAAGGATGCAAGGAGCAAAGCTTATGATGAGAGGAACATCACTTAGAGGAAAGCATGTTGACTTTAAAGAAAACAACTCCTTCAGCTTGAAGTCCTGCATGGCTGATCAAAACGATCAGCATTGACAGTGTTGTTGCAGAGTTTCTGAATAAAGCTGGGTGCAAGCTAGTTGGAGGAGTGACGAGACGTAGGATAAGGTATACAGGACAACTTACTAACTGCACCAATGGAGATTGCTTTGTTTATGTTGAAGAGGCTCCCTATCAACTATACCATGATCCACAAAGCTTGGCTCACACTGGGTTAAAGTGTTTTGTGATGGACAGAGCCTGGATGGATCACAGACTCGACCCAAACCAAGGAGAGTTAGGATAAAATGTGTACAGTCGAAAACAATCACACTTTGTACCAAATCCGTACCAAAAATAAAAATCTGAAATCTGAAAGAACATGTAACTTTGAATTGGGTGTATACAGAGTGTTACAAATAACAAAACATTAAGCTTGCCTGAACATTTATGAGTTATGCAGTGATGTAGTTATCAGAAAAGTAAACGGACTATCTTTTCTGCGTAAGGAGACCATACCATTATGGCTGTGTCCATCGTCTTATTTATAAAAAAAAATTGTGGAAACAATAATATAATATAATGTATTCAATATGTTAAGGGTAAATAATACGAGAATAGGAAGCACCGGTTAGTTTACTTCATCTTCATTTCTCCTCCGATACATATGGAGTCACCAGTCTTCACACAAATGGAGTTTCACTGGGAGAACGTAACATGTGTGGAGGTTCAGATCCCCTCCCTGCGGAACATGTCGACCAGCAGGAGGCGCTATTGCAATGACCAGGACTCATACACCACCCGCTTCCCATTCCCACCCATGAACACTGCCACTTGTGTTCATATGGAGGTACTGCTGCCAGGAATTTAACTTGAGTCTCTGTGGTGGTGGCGGTAGGCGAGTGCTTAGACCTCTACACACTATCCAGGCACATTGTTTTATTGTTTATTAAGTGTTATTGAGTTTATTGAGATAGTTATTTTTTTGATGCACACAGTCTGGTTTGTGACAAATAAACGATGACTTTGAGGACACATACATGTATGCACACACCACACTTGGACACAATGCACACACCACACAGAAACTCATGCATAAACACAGAACAGACGGACACATACGTGCATGCGAGCACACATGCGTGCACGCGCACACACACACATGTGCACACACACACACACACACACACACACACACACACACACACACACACACACACACACACACACACACACACACACACACACACACACACATACACACACACACACACACACACACGCGCGCGTGCGCGCCCAATGGGTCAGGTTGTGTTAGGTAGCTCATTTGCCAAAGTGCGTGTTGGGTGTGCTTTGTTTTGTGGAGGAAGTCATTTACAGATTGAACAGCCTGATGTAATCTGGAGATGGTGAAGACAGTGACACCCAGGGCCAACGCAGAGCACTGGGGCTAAGGCCAGGCTGCTCCTGCGTGTGTGTGTGTGTGCACACGCATGTGTGTGGTGTATGCGTGTTTGTGTGTGTGCGTGGTGCATGTGTGTGTGTTCATGTGAGAGATGTTGAGAACAGTATTTTCTTGAACAGCACATTGTTGTTTTCTTACAATATGAGCAATAAAGACAAAGGAATCAATTAAAATAATGCTAAGATGTCAGCAAATGCAAAACAGTTAAGAATGGTTTCCATCACTTACCTACCTTAAAAAACGTCAAATAGCAGCCCAGGCTTTTATTTGCTTCAATCATTGAATACAACTTGTCTCTATATTTGGGACATGCATCTATAAGGGCCGGCCTTTAATAATTTTTTTTACAAAACTCTTGCTCAGCAAAGATTGGAAATACTATCAAATCGTTTGTTTTATATTATTGAATGATTACCTGTATCTCTAGCTAATTGAATTACATATCAATTACGAATCATTAATTTGATCTTGTTCTGAAAGCAAACCTCACACACACTGAGAGAAAGAGCGAGGCAGGGAGAGAGATGGAGAGAGAGAGAGGGGGATACAGAGAGAAAGAAAGAATGTCAGAGGGAGAGCAGTTGGGAGGAATGGAACGATGTCTGTATTATGAATGTATTATGTATGTATTATATTACATTATACAGCACAAGTACAGTACAATGAGAAGTTTGGCATCCAACCAGAGTGCAAATGTAGCAGTAAAGTGCAACAGCAATATACAATGTACAGGTGATTAAACTGGGTACAAAATATACAAATTTGTACTACTGAGTGTAATGCTAATTAGATGTATGTACAGAGTTGTAGTATAATATGCACAGTGATACAGGTGTAAAGACAATATTGTAATATAGTCATACTGGCTAGCAGCGTAACTAGCAAGAGTAGGATATGTACAGATATAGATACAGTAAAGGACTATCTGCAGGTAAGTACACCAGGGGCGGGGCTAGGGGGTGGCTACTTGGGCTCAAGCCCCGAATGTATTCTGAAAAGCCCAGAATCTATTTATAAAAAAAATAAAATAAAAAAAATAAAATTACAATTCATCATTGTTACATGAAAATATGTTTGCACCAGATTTAGCAGAGGCTAATTTCCATCTGTGGTCTATCCAGCTGCTAACTGTATTTGAGTGAGTTAAGTCTTGGTGTTATGGTAGACTCAGACCTAAGCTTTAAATCACAATCAACAAGTTGACAAAAACTTAATTCTTCCACCTTAGAAACATAGCTAAAGTACGGCCATTTATAAATCAAAAGGACGCTGAAAACCAGATCCATGCCTTTATCTCAAGCCAACTCGACTACTGTAATGCACTCCTTACCGGCCTCCCGAAAAAATACGATGATAACTATTTCATTGCAATGCACTATTGCATTATTTTATTCTATTTTACTAACTATTTTATTGCACTGCACTATTTTACTTTGTATCAGTGAATCATAGACGCCTGGCCATAAGAGCATTCGGAGCATCTCTGCTCTCCCACTATTGAACTTGGGGGAGCAAAGGTATGATCTTGCTCCACCACTTTTTGATTATATGAAAAATATGATATATCCCCCCCCAATATATAAATCTAACCATAACTACGTTATGGTTAACTGAGTTTTATAGTGAAAAGAGCAGCTTTATTGGTCAAGATTGAAGGCTCTATATTGCAGGAAATTGCACGTACAGGTTCATTAAATTCAAAAGAAATCTGCCGTGGAGGGGGTTGTGCCTGACCCCCTCCAAACCACCCCATGCCTGCCCAAAATTAAACAAAATTAAAAAAAAAAAAAAAAAAAAAATTATAAAAAAAAAAAAAAAATAAAGGGCACCTATCTGGGCTAAGCCCCGGATCTCCTACAATCCTAAATACGCCCCTGAAGTACACACAGGTGTGGATAGGTATGTGTGCAGTGAGAATACATATATATATGGCATATACAGTACAGCAATATTGTAAATGATTTACCTACATTAATGTATCGATATGGTCACTTAATATCATAAAAATATCATACTGCACTGCAAGATGGAAAAAAAGACAGCATTAAACATTATTCTGTAACTGCCTAGTCTGCCCATTGCTACCGTACTATATGGACATGTACTGTAGTCAACCAAACCATCTGCTTTGATATGAATGCTGTTACATATGATGTGCCTTCTCCAATAGGACTGGTATTGGACACCCCATACAATACTTTGTAAAGATTGTGTTCATTAATGATAATCATATTATGATTATTGTAACTGAGGGGTACAATTCCCTGACTGTATTGAGAGTATGGTATTATTAAACCACTACTTAGTTATGTACTTTAATTACTGGCCATACAGTACATGAATATATCTGGTGAACACCCACACAAGAATACGGCAATGACACATAAAGTTCTAGTTAGAGGGATTTATTATTATTAGAGCAAGCAACGGTAGGTTACAGATTGAGAATTATACTTGCGCTTGTAAGGCGAAGAACACTTAAAGTAGGTCAAGAGCGTAAGTCCATGAGAATAGTAAGATGGGTATAACTGACGCCACCTGTAGCATAGCAATTACATAAGACACACTAGTAGTCAGCTGGAGACACTGGGGGGTTCCCTCCGGTTGTAAGCCGGCAGGGTAGAGGAATGTTCGGGTGCAAAGTCTGGGTCAACGCGGAATAAAGAAGCTCCAGCTACGGGAGTCGGTACATTACTCCCTTGATCGGCAGACAAAGCAACAGCTATAATCCAGTATGCTCGACAGCATGGATGAAAGCTAGCCAGCCTCTGGTCCTAGAGGCAGGCTCGAGGGATGCTCCTCACTGGGGTAGATCCCACACGATAGTGGGGTAGACGGTTCTCTGCTCCAGCAGTCACGGTACCAAAGCAATATAATCCAACCAGAAAATGGTTCTGCATTCGCCGGTATAGATTCTCCTGTGCACTATCCGTCACATTAAACTAGGTTGAACTTGACGTTACTTCACCAAACTATGACACTTTACTATCCTATTTGCACATGTTCTAAGTGCTCTATTTAGACGCAAGGTTGCTCACTTCACTTGGTCGTTGACTCGTGGTGAAGGCTTTACTAGTAATGAACGAACGATACGTTGAACGAACTGCTGCTGTTTCCACCTGCGCCGTATTTATACGTAAGGTGAATTATCTAGTGCCAACCTCAGTTCTGTCTCGTATTACTGCGCAAACCTGGACATGTTGAGACATGCCTTGGCGTTGCCTTTGAACTTGCCATTGGGGGTATGGTCGTTGGCGCCTAGGGGTCGCTGTCCAATAGGAGAGCGAATATTATGGTCTGGTTTGTACCCAGGTAAAGGGATATTCCGTGTATATATACAAAGAATATACAAGGGATATCAAACGATATACAAATATTATACAAGGGATCTCAAGCAATAAATATATATATATATTCGGTTTAATCTGACCCTTTGTAACAATTATCATTACTGAACACAATCTTTACAAAGTAAAACATTGTAGGCAATAATACTGGGGCAGCACATTGTTGAATGCAGTTTGGTACAGGTAGAGGGAGACTCTGTGTGTCATGCATATAACAGGACTGTTTAATACATCCATATTTGCTCTTTCCCTCATGCTTCTCATTTCCTCAGGTAGCGTACTGAGTGAAAGCCAAGATCAATTTCACCAGCACAATTATATTTAAGGAATTTGCCAAATCCATTACTATAAAACAAATTACAACGTGTGCGTTAGAATCAACAAGGTGATTTGAGCAATATATCATAGTCAGACAACACCGAGGCCCTGTACAGGAAGGGACAGAGCAGACTGTTCTTCCTGAGAGGGCTCAGGTATTTTAATGTCTGCAGCAAACTGCTGCAGATGTTCTACCAGTCTGTGGTTGCTGGTGCCCTCTTCTTCGCTGTGGTATGCTGGGGGGGCAACACCAACACAGACAAAATAAACAAACGGGTCAAAAAAGCAAGCTATGTGGTGGGACAGTCTGGACAGTCTGGAGATGGTGGCAGAGGGGAGGACAAGGAGGAAGCTGTATGCTATCCTTGAGAACACCTGCCACCCCCTCTATGATGAGCTGACCGCAATGCGGTCCACATTTAGCCACAGACGTATCCCCCCCCGACATACCACAAATCGCTTTGGGCAGTCCTTTGTGCCGGTGGCAATCAGGCTCCACAACCAGGCACGGCCAGGACGCGTGTATGCTTTTACCAACCCGGTTGTGTACCATACAAGCTCAAACAGACCATGCAGGCTCAACCAGACCATACAGGCTCAAACAGACCATACAGGCTCAAACAGACCATACAGGCTCAAACAGACCATGCAGGCTCAACCAGACCATACAGGCTCAACCAGACCATGCAGGCTCAAACAGACCATACAGGCTCAAACAGACCATACAGGCTCAAACAGACCATACAGGCTCAAACAGACCATGCAGGCTCAACCAGACCATACAGGCTCAACCAGACCATGCAGGCTCAAACAGACCATGCAGGCTCAAACAGACCATACAGGCTCAAGCAGACCATACAGGCTCAAAAAGACCATACAGGCTCAAACAGACCATGCAGGCTCAAACAGACCATACAGGCTCAAACAGACCATACAGGCTCAAACAGACCATGCAGGCTCAACCAGACCATGCAGGCTCAAACAGACCACACAGGCTCAAACAGACCATGCAGGCTCAAACAGACCATGCAGGCTCAAACACATGCAGGCTCAAACACACCATGCCGGCTCAAACATACCATGCAGGCTCAAACATACCATGCAGGCTCAAACAGACCATGCAGGGTCAAACACACCATACAGGCTCAAACACACCATGCAGGCTCAACAATACCATGCAGGCTCAAACACACCATGCAGGCTCAAACATACCATGCAGGCCAAACACACCATGCAGGCTCAACAATACCATGCAGGCTCAAACAGACCATGCAGGCTCAACCAGACTATGCAGGCTCAAACACACCATGGAGGCTCAACCAGACTATGCAGGCTCAAACACACCATGGAGGCTCAAACAGACCATGCCGACTCAACCAACCAGACCATGCCGGCTCAACCAGACCAAACCAGACCATGCCGGCTCTTTGGTGTGATGTGGCCAGAACCGGGACAGCGCGACACTCAAAAGGCACGACCAAACCACATCAGCACTTGGGAGTGACTGCACAGGGATGATGTGGTAAGTGGTGCTTGTTCGAAACCCTATGGCTGCCTGCACAAGGACATTGTGGTAAGTGAAGCCCTATGGCTGCCTGCACAAGGACATTGTGGTAAGTGAAGCCCTATGGCTGCCTGCACAAGGACATTGTGGTAAGTGAAACCCTATGGCTGCCTGCACAAGGACATTGTGGTAAGTGAAACCCTATGGCTGCCTGCACAAGGACATTGTGGTAAGTGAAACCCTATGGCTGCCTGGCTGTTACCTAAAACGGTAACATAACAGTCCACTGCCACATTAAAACAGTAACATAACAGTCCACTGCCACAGTAAAACAGTAACATAACAGTCCACTGCCACAGTAAAACAGTAACATAACAGTCCACTGCCACATTAATACAGTAACATAACAGCCCACTGCCACAGTAAAACAGTAACATAACAGTCCAATGCCACATTAATACAGTAACATAACAGTCCACTGCCACAGTAAACCAGTAACATAACAGTCCACTGCCACAGTAAACAGTAACATAACAGTCCACTGCCACATTAATACAGTAACATAACAGTCCACTGCCACAGTAAACAGTAACATAACAGTCCACTGCCACAGTAAAACAGTAACATAACAGTCCACTGCCACAGTAAAACGGTAACATAACAGTCCACTGCCACATTAATACAGTAACATAACAGTCCACTGCCACAGTAAACCAGTAACATAACAGTCCACTGCCACAGTAAAACAGTAACATAACAGTCCACTGCCACATTAAAACGGTAACATAACAGTCCACTGCCACAGTAAAACAGTAACATAACAGTCCACTGCCACAGTAAAAAATTTACATAACAGTCCACTGCCACAGTAAAACAGTAACATAACAGTCAACTGCCACAGTAAACAGTAACATAACGGTAGGTTATGTAGATAACCTAGTTATATTAGTATTGGCTGAGCGTTCCGCTCTGAGCCGTATGAGATATTCTATATTCTATGATACCTATTGTATCCCCTTACGAACAAAAATTACATGCACCACACCTGTATGGGGCTCCGCCCCCATGGTGGCACCGCCCATATAGCAGTGACGGTAGTCACCACACACCCTTCCTCGCCAAAAACCCGTCCCAGGAAAAAGATTCCTCAAGAGGGAACTCAGGGCGGCGCAGAGCGGAACGCTCAGCCAATACTAATATAACTAGGTTATCTACATAACCTACCGTTATATGCCGTATTTGCTATCGCGTTCCGCTCTGAGCCATATGAGATATGGGGAAGAGCGGACGCGAAGCCCGACAAATGTACCCCCTGAGGACCCGTAAGCCCACATCAAGGGGTGCGGGGAGCCCTGTCACCCCACCCTCCCTACTGAAGAGGGGGCGCAGTCAACTCCACCTGAATGCGAACAAGAGGGAAACTAGAACCCCTTGAACACACCGTACAGGCGGAACCACGTGTGACTCAACACACTGTGGCCCATACCCATACACTCCCGCTACCCGACCAAAGGACGGGAAGCAGGCAAGGCCACAGACCCCAGAACCGCCTGGGAGACAGAACCCCCGGTCATGTCCATGAGGTAAAACCTAACAAAGGGGCCCGGGGAGGACCAAGAAGCCGCAGCACAAATGTCCTCCACCGAGGCCCCACCCAGGAGTGCGGCAGAGGCAGCCACCCCACGAGTGGAGTGCGCCCTGACGCCCCGAGGGGGATCCTGCCCAGCCAACGTGTAGCAGAGGGCAATACCCGCGCACAACCAACAAGCCAGACGCCGCGTCGACAGCGCTTTACCAGCATGAGCCCCACCGTAACAGACAAAAAGCTGATCGGTAACCCTGAAGCCCTGAGTACGGATGAGGTAAAACCCCAAAGCACGGACCGGACATGACAGGTGAAGGCCCGCATCCAACTCACTAGCGTGAGGAGGAGGACGAAAAGCCTGAACCACAATATCCCGGGAGCCGAAAGAACTAGCAGGATTAGGTCGCAGAGTGGCACCGCAATCGGTCCGAAAAGACAGGCACTCTGGACGTACCGAGAGAGCACAGAGCTCACCTACGCGTTTAGCGGAAGTGACAGCCAGTAGGAACGTGGTCTTGAAGGAAAGCCGGCCCAAAGACGCCTGCTCGAGCGGCTCAAACGGAGCCAAGGACAACCGACCGAGGACCAACTGAAGATCCCAACTCGGAGCCAAGGAGCGTTGCACCGGCTTAACGCGTCGAGCGCCAAGCAGGAAACGCTTCACAAGAGGGTGGCTGAACAAAACAGTCCCCTCAAAACCCTCATGATAAGAGGATATAGCTGCCGCATAGACCCTCACTGTCGAAGCCGACAGCCCATCAAGAAGAGACTGGAGATAACTCAGAACAGCATCCAGGGGACAGGAGACTGGGTCCCAGCCCCCCCCCTTACACCACTCTTTGAACGCACGCCACCTGCCCGCGTAAACCGCGACAGTGGAGGGAGCAAACGCACGCCGAATGGTATCAACCACAGAAGGCTCCATCCCCTCCAGACTCACCCCCCCACCAGCCACACCATCAGGGGCTGACCCAACACCGGAGGGCGGACAAACACCCCGTTGTGCTGAGAGAGGGCCGTCTCCGACCACGGAATGACCCAAGGAGGAGCGATCAGAAGCTGGATCAAGGCCGGGAACCATACCGCCATGCCCCGGTCCGGCGCGACCAGGATCACCGTCCTGCGCTCCCTCCGTATCCGCTCCAACAGCTGACTCAACAGCTGTACCGGAGGGAAGGCGTACAGAAGACCGGGCGGCCACGGAAACGTCGAGAAGGCATCTACCCCCAAGGGGGGGCGATCCGCTCGACTGAGCGAGAACCACAAGGGGCACTTGTGAGAACGTCGGCACGCAAACAGATCCACCGAGGCCTCCCCGAACCGATCCCAAATCTGCCTGACTATGTCGGAGCGGAGTTCCCACCCGTCGTGAGGAAGACCGCCCCGAGACATCACATCCGCCCCCACATTCTCCGTACCAGGAACGTGGAGCGCCGTCAGACTGCGCAGCCTGCGGGATGCCCATAGCAGCAGTTCGCGCGCCGCCCGGAGCAGGCGGGCGGAACGAGTCCCACCCTGCCTGTTGATATACGCCGCCGCCGTCACATTGTCCGTCCTGACCAAAACGTGCCTGCCCACCACAAAATGGTGGAGCCGTTGAAGGACCAGAAGAACCGCCTTCAACTCCAACACATTGATATGCAGGACAGCTGGATCGGCATGACCCGTCCAGCTGCCCCCCACTGCATGAGACCGAAGCACCCCTCCCCAACCCGTGAGAGAAGCGTCGGTGAAGACCGTGACGTGTGAGCTCCTGCCGCCCATGGGGACCCCAACGGAGAGGATACCCAGCCTCCCCCAATGGACGAGGTCCCCCCATATCGACAAAGGAACCGTCAACCGTTTCCTCTTGTCCCTCACTGGATCCAGTCTCAAAGAGACAAACCACCTCTGTATCCTCCTCATAAAGAGGAGGCCAAGAGGAACCACCACGTGAGCAGCCGACATAAGGCCCAGCAGACGCATCACCTGCAGCGCCGTAACCGTCCCTCCCGGACGGAAACCCCCGAGTGTGTGACGGAGAGACCCCCGATGCTGCACCGAGAGGGTTGCAATCATGGGCCTTGACCTCAAGGTCAAGCCCAAGTACTCCACCTGTTGACTGGGAAGAGGGGTACTCTTCTTCCAATTCACAGCAAAACCCAGGCTGGTGAGGAATTCCACCACCAGCCTGGTATGAGACCTGGCAACCTCCTCCGAACGACTGAGGAGTAGCATGTCGTCGAGATAGAATAGAACTCGTATCCCCCGACGACGTAAAGGCTCCAGTGCAGCCGCCACGCACTTGGTGAATGTGCGGGGAGCCAGAGAATACCCGAACGGCATTCTGTGGTACTCGTACGCTACGCCCTGAAACAGGAACCGCAGGAACTGCCTGTGAGGAGGGAAAATAGGAACGTGAAAATACGCGTCCTTCAGGTCTATGGAGGTGAACCAGTCCCCCCTCCTGACAGCAAGCAGAAGGAGTCTGACGGTCAACATTCTGAACGGTCTTGCTACAATCAACCGATTGAACGCGGACAGATCCAGTATAGGTCTGACCCCCCCTGTTTTCTTGGGCACCAGAAAATAACGGGAGTAGACGCCTGACATTGCGTCCTCGCTCGGGACCACAACGACGGCCTGCTTCGCCAACAGAGATTGGATCTCGTCGGCCAGGGCTGTCACCGCGTCCGACCCTGACAATAGGGTCGGTACCAAACCTGAGAACGGAGGATGGGGCTGTGCGAACTGCAAAACCAGCCCCGCCTCTAATGTTCTCTGCAACCACCGATCCAGACGGCATTCCTGTCGCCATATGTGAACATAATCCCACAGCGCACCCGCCGTCAACTGACGCTGGGCCGCAAGGAACCGTAGATAGTTGGCCCGGTCCCCCCCGTCGTGCAAAACACCCAAGGGAGGACCCCGACAGAAAGGGCCGGTTTGATACGGGAGGAGCTGTCACCAAACTTGTGGACACATACTCGCCCCCTGAACACCCCACCAGCGTATGCTGAGGAGTCGTTCCGCAGCTAGACACGCAAGGCATGAGGACCCCATGGGCTCCCACACGCCGAAGCCCTGCAGTGATATTGCTACCACTTACATCACGCCCGCCTCTTCTTTGCAGACCACTGCCGGTTTGACGGGAGTGGGAGGCAACAGCGCGACACCCCGCCTGGCGAGGGCGAAGCCGGGGTAACCCCTGCTGAGCATTCAACAGAAGAGGCACCGAGTCCCCCTGCTGACCACTGGAGCTAGTGGCAGCTGAAACACCAGGTTCCACCCACCCACAACCTGCGGTGTAGGAACCACACGACGACGGAACATTCTCACGGACAGACCCAGGTTCAGCCATCAACTGGGTGTCAGCCCCTGTCTCCATGAGAAGCGAAGAATGGGGCCGCATACGCTTCAAAGAAGGTTCGCGGCCCGCAGCCAAAGGAGAACGCTCAGAGCCCCGCTTCTGAGGATAACAGAAAACGGACCGAACGGGGAGCGGGCTGCTCGCGGCAAAATGACGACGGGTTGGTATACCAAACCCGAAATTACCCAAAATGGCCGATCCCTCGGCCGCCAAGGCTGTCGGCCTCGCGATACCCCGTTGACACTCCAACCAGGGCACCACTGGCGGGGGAAAAATGGCCGCCTGTCGAGGGTCTCGCCACAGTCGTTGACGAGACCGTGCCCCCACCTCTGGCTGCACAGCGTGAGACGGTGTAGGACCCCGATCAAAAACTGCCTGCGCCTCCACAGAACGCCCAAAAAGACTATCTGTGGAAAAAGGAGTCATGAGGAGAGAAAACCTATCCTCTTCCCCAAGAGGAGACTGCTCCAACCAAACATGCCTAACAACTAAAGTTGATAGCATCCGAATCCTCCCCGCAGTTATAGCTTGCGACTGAGTCAAGATCTCTATAACACCACAAACATGAATCATGTTTACAATGTCGGTCTGACCCAAAGACCCACAACCCGACGCCATCTTGGATAGGAAAGTAGCCAGCTGAGCCACAACACTGGCCGCCGCTAAATGCCATCCTGCAGCAGCATACCATTCATCCGTCCATACTGCCACCCTCCGAGCCGACATGCTATCAAGCATCGGCCGGGCGGAACACCGTTCATCCCCGCCTGGGCACAGGAAAAAAGCTACCAAGTTCAAGTTCAAGTTCAAGTTTCTTTTATTGCCACACGGCCAGGCCGGTGGAATTTGAGCACGGTGCAGGTGGTAGCTGCGACAATACACCACATGGATGATGGAACACAACATAACATCAACAACAACATAACATAACATAACATAACATAACATAACATAACATGACATGCATAACATAACATAACCTGACTGCTTAGCCAAGGTACCCCCGGCCTGCACCCCGTTGTCAGCCCCTTCACCCGTAAAAAAGGTAAATAAAGCTCAGCAAACCCCCCCACATCCACCACCGACTGACCTTCATCAATGAAGCTGGTAAGAGGAGGGAAGAGCGGAAACCCGCAGCGGGGATTACTAGACATTCCAGCGTCAACATCAGTGTTAGCAGAAAAAACAGTAGTAGCATTAGTGTTAACAGCATGTTCCAGGATCGCCAAGACATCGCCCACGACAGTGGAACGATCGCCAAGCCGCCCCGGCCCCGGTGCTGAAACACACTCCACAGCACGACTAACACCGACATCGATGCCTACTGACACAGACCTCACCTTTGTACAAGCCGACCCGTTAGCCAAACCTTGTACGCTGCCCCCCGGTCCGTCGCCGTCAGCCGAGGAACCACCAGCACAGGTCTGCGTCGTCGAAACAAGCTCCGGAGAATCCAGGGAAACACAATCCTCCGGTAAGCCCTCAATATTACGAATCTTCTTTAATCTTTTCATCCTACTAGTTTATCGTACGGTGCACGCATCCGAGTACGCTGGGACGAAAATAGAGGAAGGGTGTGTGGTGACTACCGTCACTGCTATATGGGCGGTGCCACCATGGGGGCGGAGCCCCATACAGGTGTGGTGCATGTAATTTTTGTTCGTAAGGGGATACAATAGGTATCATAGAATATCTCATACGGCTCAGAGCGGAACGCGATAGCAAATACGGCATATAACAGTCCACTGCCACAGTAAAACAGTAACATAACAGTCCACTGCCACAGTAAACAGTAACATAACAGTCCACTGCCACAGTAAAACAGTAACATAACAGTCCACTGCCACATTAAACAGTAACATAACAGTCCACTGCCACAGTAAAACAGTAACATAACAGCCCACTGCCACAGTAAACCAGTAACATAACAGTCCACTGCCACAGTAAACAGTAACATAACAGTCCACTGCCACAGTAAACCAGTAACATAACAGTCCACTGCCACAGTAAAACAGTAACATAACAGTCCACTGCCACAGTAAAACAGTAACATAACAGTCCACTGCCACAGTAAAACAGTAACATAACAGTCCACTGCCACAGTAAAACAGTAACATAACAGTCCACTGCCACAGTAAAACAGTAACATAACAGTCCACTGCCACAGTAAAACAGTAACATAACAGTCTACTGCCACAGTAACATAACAGTCCACTGCCACAGTAAACAGTAACATAACAGTCCACTGCCACATTAAAACAGTAACATAACAGTCCACTGCCACAGTAACATAACAGTCCACTGCCACAGTAAACAGTAACATAACAGTCCACTGCCACATTAAAACAGTAACATAACAGTCCACTGCCACATTAAAACAGTAACATAACAGTCCACTGCCACAGTAAACCAGTAACATAACAGTCCACTGCCACAGTAACATAACAGTCCACTGCCACAGTAAACAGTAACATAACAGCCCACTGCCACAGTAAACCAGTAACATAACAGCCCACTGCCACAGTAAAACAGTAACATAACAGTCCACTGCCACAGTAAACAGTAACATAACAGTCCACTGCCACAGTAAAACAGTAACATAACAGTCCACTGCCACAGTAAACAGTAACATAACAGTCCACTGCCACATTAATACAGTAACATAACAGTCCACTGCCACAGTAAACAGTAACATAACAGCCCACTGCCACAGTAAAACAGTAACATAACAGTCCACTGCCACAGTAAAACAGTAACATAACAGTCCACTGCCACAGTAAACAGTAACATAACAGTCCACTGCCACATTAAAACAGTAACATAACAGTCCACTGCCACAGTAAAACAGTAACATAACAGTCCACTGTCACAGTAAAACAGTAACATAACAGCCCACTGCCACAGTAAAACAGTAACATAACAGTCCACTGCCACAGTAAACAGTAACATAACAGTCCACTGCCACAGTAAAACAGTAACATAACAGCCCACTGCCACAGTAAACCAGTAACATAACAGTCCACTGCCACAGTAAAACAGTAACATAACAGTCCACTGCCACAGTAAAACAGTAACATAACAGTCCACTGCCACAGTAAAACAGTAACATAACAGCCCACTGCCACAGTAAACCAGTAACATAACAGTCCACTGTCACAGTAAAACAGTAACATAACAGTCCACTGCCACAGTAAAACAGTAACATAACAGCCCACTGCCACAGTAAAACAGTAACATAACAGCCCACTGCCACAGTAAAACAGTAACATAACAGTCCACTGCCACAGTAAAACAGTAACATAACAGTCCACTGCCACAGTAAACCAGTAACATAACAGTCCACTGCCACAGTAAAACAGTAACATAACAGTCCACTGCCACAGTAAAACAGTAACATAACAGTCCACTGCCACAGTAAACAGTAACATAACAGCCCACTGCCACAGTAAACCAGTAACATAACAGTCCACTGCCACAGTAAAACAGTAACATAACAGTCCACTGCCACATTAATACAGTAACATAACAGTCCACTGCCACAGTAAAACAGTAACATAACAGTCCACTGCCACAGTAAACAGTAACATAACAGCCCACTGCCACAGTAAACAGTAACATAACAGTCCACTGCCACAGTAAACAGTAACATAACAGTCCACTGCCACAGTAAACCAGTAACATAACAGTCCACTGCCACAGTAAACAGTAACATAACAGTCCACTGCCACAGTAAACCAGTAACATAACAGTCCACTGCCACAGTAAAACAGTAACATAACAGTCCACTGCCACAGTAAACAGTAACATAACAGCCCACTGCCACAGTAAAAATGTAACATAACAGTCCACTGCCACAGTAAACAGTAACATAACAGCCCACTGCCACAGTAAACAGTAACATAACAGTCCACTGCCACAGTAAACAGTAACATAACAGTCCACTGCCACAGTAAACCAGTAACATAACAGTCCACTGCCACAGTAAAACAGTAACATAACAGTCCACTGCCACAGTAAACAGTAACATAACAGCCCACTGCCACAGTAAACAGTAACATAACAGTCCACTGCCACAGTAAACAGTAACATAACAGTCCACTGCCACAGTAAACCAGTAACATAACAGTCCACTGCCACAGTAAACAGTAACATAACAGTCCACTGCCACAGTAAACCAGTAACATAACAGTCCACTGCCACAGTAAAACAGTAACATAACAGTCCACTGCCACAGTAAACGGTAACATAACAGTCCACTGCCACAGTAAAAATGTAACATAACAGTCCACTGCCACAGTAAAAATGTAACATAACAGTCCACTGCCACAGTAAACCAGTAACATAACAGTCCACTGCCACAGTAAACAGTAACATAACAGTCCACTGCCACAGTAAACCAGTAACATAACAGTCCACTGCCACAGTAAACCAGTAACATAACAGTCCACTGCCACAGTAAACCAGTAACATAACAGTCCACTGCCACAGTAAACCAGTAACATAACAGTCCACTGCCACAGTAAACAGTAACATAACAGTCCACTGCCACAGTAAACCAGTAACATAACAGTCCACTGCCACAGTAAAACATTAACATAACAGCCCACTGCCACAGTAAACCAGTAACATAACAGTCCACTGCCACAGTAATACAGTAACATAACAGTCCACTGCCACAGTAAACAGTAACATAACAGCCCACTGCCACAGTAAAACAGTAACATAACAGTCCACTGCCACAGTAAACAGTAACATAACAGTCCACTGCCACAGTAAACCAGTAACATAACAGTCCACTGCCACAGTAAACCAGTAACATAACAGTCCACTGCCACAGTAAACCAGTAACATAACAGTCCACTGCCACAGTAAAACAGTAACATAACAGTCCACTGCCACAGTAAACAGTAACATAACAGTCCACTGCCACAGTAAACAGTAACATAACAGTCCACTGCCACAGTAAAACAGTAACATAACAGTCCACTGCCACAGTAAAACAGTAACATAACAGTCCACTGCCACAGTAAAACAGTAACATAACAGTCCACTGCCACAGTAAACCAGTAACATAACAGTCCACTGCCACAGTAAACAGTAACATAACAGTCCACTGCCACAGTAAAACAGTAACATAACAGTCCACTGCCACAGTAAAACAGTAACATAACAGTCCACTGCCACAGTAAAACAGTAACATAACAGCCCACTGCCACAGTAAAACAGTAACATAACAGTCCACTGCCACAGTAAAACAGTAACATAACAGTCCACTGCCACAGTAAACAGTAACATAACAGCCCACTGCCACAGTAAAACAGTAACATAACAGTCCACTGCCACAGTAAAACAGTAACATAACAGTCCACTGCCACAGTAAAACAGTAACATAACAGTCCACTGCCACAGTAAACGGTAACATAACAGTCCACTGCCACAGTAAAAATGTAACATAACAGTCCACTGCCACAGTAAAAATGTAACATAACAGTCCACTGCCACAGTAAACCAGTAACATAACAGTCCACTGCCACAGTAAACAGTAACATAACAGTCCACTGCCACAGTAAACCAGTAACATAACAGTCCACTGCCACAGTAAACCAGTAACATAACAGTCCACTGCCACAGTAAACCAGTAACATAACAGTCCACTGCCACAGTAAACCAGTAACATAACAGTCCACTGCCACAGTAAACAGTAACATAACAGTCCACTGCCACAGTAAACCAGTAACATAACAGTCCACTGCCACAGTAAAACATTAACATAACAGCCCACTGCCACAGTAAACCAGTAACATAACAGTCCACTGCCACAGTAATACAGTAACATAACAGTCCACTGCCACAGTAAACAGTAACATAACAGCCCACTGCCACAGTAAAACAGTAACATAACAGTCCACTGCCACAGTAAACAGTAACATAACAGTCCACTGCCACAGTAAACAGTAACATAACAGTCCACTGCCACAGTAACATAACAGTCCACTGCCACAGTAAAACAGTAACATAACAGTCCACTGCCACAGTAAAACAGTAACATAACAGTCCACTGCCACAGTAAAACAGTAACATAACAGTCCACTGCCACAGTAAAACATTAACATAACAGTCCACTGCCACAGTAAAACAGTAACATAACAGTCCACTGCCACAGTAAAACAGTAACATAACAGTCCACTGCCACAGTAAAACAGTAACATAACAGTCCACTGCCACAGTAAAACAGTAACATAACAGCCCACTGCCACAGTAAAACAGTAACATAACAGTCCACTGCCACAGTAAACCAGTAACATAACAGCCCACTGCCACAGTAAAACAGTAACATAACAGCCCACTGCCACAGTAAACAGTAACATAACAGTCCACTGCCACAGTAAACCAGTAACATAACAGTCCACTGCCACAGTAAACCAGTAACATAACAGTCCACTGCCACAGTAAACCAGTAACATAACAGCCCACTGCCACAGTAAAACAGTAACATAACAGTCCACTGCCACAGTAAACAGTAACATAACAGTCCACTGCCACAGTAAACAGTAACATAACAGTCCACTGCCACAGTAAAACAGTAACATAACAGTCCACTGCCACAGTAAAACAGTAACATAACAGTCCACTGCCACAGTAAAACAGTAACATAACAGTCCACTGCCACAGTAAACCAGTAACATAACAGTCCACTGCCACAGTAAACAGTAACATAACAGTCCACTGCCACAGTAAAACAGTAACATAACAGTCCACTGCCACAGTAAAACAGTAACATAACAGTCCACTGCCACAGTAAAACAGTAACATAACAGCCCACTGCCACAGTAAAACAGTAACATAACAGTCCACTGCCACAGTAAAACAGTAACATAACAGTCCACTGCCACAGTAAACAGTAACATAACAGCCCACTGCCACAGTAAAACAGTAACATAACAGTCCACTGCCACAGTAAAACAGTAACATAACAGTCCACTGCCACAGTAAAACAGTAACATAACAGCCCACTGCCACAGTAAAACAGTAACATAACAGTCCACTGCCACAGTAAAACAGTAACATAACAGCCCACTGCCACAGTAAAACAGTAACATAACAGTCCACTGCCACAGTAAAACAGTAACATAACAGTCCACTGCCACAGTAAAACAGTAACATAACAGTCCACTGCCACAGTAAAACAGTAACATAACAGTCCAATGCCACAGTAAAACAGTAACATAACAGTCCACTGCCACAGTAAACCAGTAACATAACAGCCCACTGCCACAGTAAAACAGTAACATAACAGTCCACTGCCACAGTAAAACAGTAACATAACAGTCCACTGCCACAGTAAACCAGTAACATAACAGTCCAATGCCACAGTAAAACAGTAACATAACAGTCCACTGCCACAGTAAACAGTAACATAACAGTCCACTGCCACATTAAAACAGTAACATAACAGTCCAATGCCACAGTAAACAGTAACATAACAGTCCACTGCCACATTAAAACAGTAACATAACAGTCCACTGCCACAGTAAACAGTAACATAACAGTCCACTGCCACAGTAAACCAGTAACATAACAGTCCACTGCCACAGTAAACAGTAACATAACAGTCCACTGCCACAGTAAACCAGTAACATAACAGTCCACTGCCACATTAAAACAGTAACATAACAGTCCACTGCCACAGTAAAACAGTAACATAACAGTCCACTGCCACAGTAAACAGTAACATAACAGTCCACTGCCACATTAATACAGTAACATAACAGTCCACTGCCACAGTAAAACAGTAACATAACAGTCCACTGCCACAGTAAAACAGTAACATAACAGTCCACTGCCACATTAATACAGTAACATAACAGTCCACTGCCACATTAAAACAGTAACATAACAGCCCACTGCCACAGTAAACAGTAACATAACAGTCCACTGCCACAGTAAAACAGTAACATAACAGTCCACTGCCTCATTAAAACAGTAACATAACAGCCCACTGCCACAGTAAAACAGTAACATAACAGTCCACTGCCACAGTAAACCAGTAACATAACAGTCCACTGCCACAGTAAACAGTAACATAACAGTCCACTGCCACATTAATACAGTAACATAACAGTCCACTGCCACAGTAAACCAGTAACATAACAGTCCACTGCCACAGTAAAACAGTAACATAACAGCCCACTGCCACAGTAAACCAGTAACATAACAGTCCACTGCCACAGTAAACCAGTAACATAACAGTCCACTGCCACAGTAAAACAGTAACATAACAGTCCACTGCCACAGTAAAACAGTAACATAACAGCCCACTGCCACAGTAAAACAGTAACATAACAGCCCACTGCCACAGTAAACAGTAACATAACAGTCCACTGCCACATTAATACAGTAACATAACAGTCCACTGCCACAGTAAAACAGTAACATAACAGTCCACTGCCACATTAAAACAGTAACATAACAGTCCACTGCCACAGTAAAACAGTAACATAACAGTCCAATGCCACATTAATACAGTAACATAACAGTCCACTGCCACAGTAAAACAGTAACATAACAGCCCACTGCCACAGTAAAACAGTAACATAACAGCCCACTGCCACAGTAAAACAGTAACATAACAGTCCACTGCCACAGTAAAACAGTAAAATAACAGCCCACTGCCACAGTAAAACAGTAACATAACAGCCCACTGCCACAGTAAAACAGTAACATAACAGTCCACTGCCACAGTAAAACAGTAACATAACAGTCCACTGCCACAGTAAAACAGTAACATAACAGCCCACTGCCACAGTAAACAGTAACATAACAGTCCACTGCCACAGTAAACAGTAACATAACAGTCCACTGCCACATTAATACAGTAACATAACAGTCCACTGCCACAGTAAAACAGTAACATAACAGTCCACTGCCACAGTAAACCAGTAACATAACAGTCCACTGCCACAGTAAAACAGTAACATAACAGTCCACAGCCACAGTAAAACAGTAACATAACAGCCCACTGCCACAGTAAAACAGTAACATAACAGTCCACTGCCACAGTAAAACAGTAACATAACAGTCCACTGCCACAGTAAAACAGTAACATAACAGCCCACTGCCACAGTAAAACAGTAACATAACAGCCCACTGCCACAGTAAACAGTAACATAACAGTCCACTGCCACAGTAAACAGTAACATAACAGTCCACTGCCACATTAATACAGTAACATAACAGTCCACTGCCACAGTAAAACAGTAACATAACAGTCCACTGCCACATTAAAACAGTAACATAACAGTCCACTGCCACAGTAAAACAGTAACATAACAGTCCAATGCCACATTAATACAGTAACATAACAGTCCACTGCCACAGTAAACCAGTAACATAACAGTCCACTGCCACAGTAAACCAGTAACATAACAGCCCACTGCCACAGTAAAACAGTAACATAACAGTCCACTGCCACAGTAAACCAGTAACATAACAGTCCACTGCCACAGTAAAACAGTAACATAACAGTCCAATGCCACAGTAAACAGTAACATAACAGTCCACTGCCACAGTAAACAGTAACATAACAGTCCACTGCCACATTAATACAGTAACATAACAGTCCACTGCCACAGTAAAACAGTAACATAACAGTCCACTGCCACAGTAAACCAGTAACATAACAGTCCACTGCCACAGTAAAACAGTAACATAACAGTCCACAGCCACAGTAAAACAGTAACATAACAGCCCACTGCCACAGTAAAACAGTAACATAACAGTCCACTGCCACAGTAAAACAGTAACATAACAGTCCACTGCCACAGTAAAACAGTAACATAACAGCCCACTGCCACAGTAAAACAGTAACATAACAGCCCACTGCCACAGTAAACAGTAACATAACAGTCCACTGCCACAGTAAACAGTAACATAACAGCCCACTGCCACAGTAAAACAGTAACATAACAGCCCACTGCCACAGTAAACAGTAACATAACAGTCCACTGCCACATTAATACAGTAACATAACAGTCCACTGCCACAGTAAAACAGTAACATAACAGTCCACTGCCACATTAAAACAGTAACATAACAGTCCACTGCCACAGTAAAACAGTAACATAACAGTCCAATGCCACATTAATACAGTAACATAACAGTCCACTGCCACAGTAAAACAGTAACATAACAGCCCACTGCCACAGTAAAACAGTAACATAACAGCCCACTGCCACAGTAAAACAGTAACATAACAGTCCACTGCCACAGTAAAACAGTAAAATAACAGCCCACTGCCACAGTAAAACAGTAACATAACAGCCCACTGCCACAGTAAAACAGTAACATAACAGTCCACTGCCACAGTAAAACAGTAACATAACAGTCCACTGCCACAGTAAAACAGTAACATAACAGCCCACTGCCACAGTAAACAGTAACATAACAGTCCACTGCCACAGTAAACAGTAACATAACAGTCCACTGCCACATTAATACAGTAACATAACAGTCCACTGCCACAGTAAAACAGTAACATAACAGTCCACTGCCACAGTAAACCAGTAACATAACAGTCCACTGCCACAGTAAAACAGTAACATAACAGTCCACAGCCACAGTAAAACAGTAACATAACAGCCCACTGCCACAGTAAAACAGTAACATAACAGTCCACTGCCACAGTAAAACAGTAACATAACAGTCCACTGCCACAGTAAAACAGTAACATAACAGCCCACTGCCACAGTAAAACAGTAACATAACAGCCCACTGCCACAGTAAACAGTAACATAACAGTCCACTGCCACAGTAAACAGTAACATAACAGTCCACTGCCACATTAATACAGTAACATAACAGTCCACTGCCACAGTAAAACAGTAACATAACAGTCCACTGCCACATTAAAACAGTAACATAACAGTCCACTGCCACAGTAAAACAGTAACATAACAGTCCAATGCCACATTAATACAGTAACATAACAGTCCACTGCCACAGTAAACCAGTAACATAACAGTCCACTGCCACAGTAAACCAGTAACATAACAGCCCACTGCCACAGTAAAACAGTAACATAACAGTCCACTGCCACAGTAAACCAGTAACATAACAGTCCACTGCCACAGTAAAACAGTAACATAACAGTCCAATGCCACAGTAAACAGTAACATAACAGTCCACTGCCACAGTAAAACAGTGACATAACAGCCCACTGCCACAGTAAAACAGTAACATAACAGTCCACTGCCACATTAATGCAGTAACATAACAGTCCACTGCCACAGTAAACAGTAACATAACAGTCCAATGCCACAGTAAACAGTAACATAACAGTCCACTGCCACAGTAAAACAGTAACATAACAGTCCAATGCCACAGTAAACAGTAACATAACAGTCCACTGCCACAGTAAAACAGTAACATAACAGCCCACTGCCACATTAATACAGTAACATAACAGTCCACTGCCACATTAAACAGTAACATAACAGTCCACTGCCACAGTAAACAGTAACATAACAGTCCACTGCCACAGTAAAACAGTAACATAACAGTCCACTGCCACATTAAAACAGTAACATAACAGTCCACTGCCACAGTAAACAGTAACATAACAGTCCACTGCCACAGTAAACAGTAACATAACAGTCCACTGCCACATTAAAACAGTAACATAACAGTCCACTGCCACAGTAAACAGTAACATAACAGTCCACTGCCACAGTAAACAGTAACATAACAGTCCACTGCCACAGTAAAACAGTAACATAACAGTCCACTGCCACAGTAAAACAGTAACATAACAGCCCACTGCCACAGTAAACAGTAACATAACAGTCCAATGCCACAGTAAACAGTAACATAACAGTCCACTGCCACAGTAAAACAGTAACATAACAGCCCACTGCCACAGTAAAACAGTAACATAACAGTCCACTGCCACAGTAAAACAGTAACATAACAGTCCAATGCCACAGTAAACAGTAACATAACAGTCCACTGCCACAGTAAAACAGTAACATAACAGCCCACTGCCACATTAATACAGTAACATAACAGTCCACTGCCACATTAAACAGTAACATAACAGTCCACTGCCACAGTAAACAGTAACATAACAGTCCACTGCCACAGTAAAACAGTAACATAACAGTCCACTGCCACATTAAAACAGTAACATAACAGTCCACTGCCACAGTAAACAGTAACATAACAGTCCACTGCCACAGTAAACAGTAACATAACAGTCCACTGCCACATTAAAACAGTAACATAACAGTCCACTGCCACAGTAAACAGTAACATAACAGTCCACTAACACAGTAAACAGTAACATAACAGTCCACTGCCACAGTAAAACAGTAACATAACAGTCCACTGCCACAGTAAAACAGTAACATAACAGCCCACTGCCACAGTAAACAGTAACATAACGTTAGGTTATGACTATAACCAAGTTCTGTTAGTTAGGGGCGATGCTTGGCATCGCTACTGCACTATCTCGCGTACGTGCACGCGTACTGAATAAACCACAAATGTACCTCTAATACCAGTATTAGTCTGACCACACCCCTCATCAGCTTACCTTCATAAGCAGGTGTGTGGTCACCTGCTCTCCTCCTTCCCAAGCTTTCACCACAAGGTGAGGACAAGGGCTGCAGCGGCGTCCGATGCCAAGCATCGCCCCTAACTAACAGAACTTGGTTATAGTCATAACCTAACGTTCTGTATCGTTAGTGGCTTAGCTTGGCATCGCTACTGCACAAGGGAGGCCAAGCGGAGCCACTTGGCTGACAAATACACCCCGCTGACAGCCCCCCAAAACCATCAGAACAGGGAGGGCCGAGCCCCCCCGACCCCCCCTAATGGAGGGTAGCCCCCCTATTAGGGACGTCACGGGAGGGCGACGGACCCGACCGTGCGAAGAGGCACTCAAGCAACTCAACGCACAGGGTGAGCAGACCGTGGCTTGACCCCACGACTACACACACGCACAACCCGCATGCCACCCGGGAACGAACGGAGGAACAACCTCGTTACTGCCCCCAGAATCACGGGGTCAAGGGCAAACCCAACCCCGTGGCAAGGCCGTAGCAGCGGAGCACGAAGGAAGACCCAGACCCACCAAAAGGACTGGACTCCCTGGAATGGGGGCCCGGAGAAGTCCATGATGCCAGCATCAAGACCCCACCAGGTGGGCACGCAGTGCCCCGCCCCCCACATCGCCAGCGTATTCGGACAAAGGCCCCTCAGTTACTGCACCTGGTATTCCCAGGCGGAACCAACCAGGCCAGAACCTGCCCAGCTTCCGAGATCGGACGAGACCGGGCGTGTTCAGGTCGGTATGGCCGTAAGCCGAGCGGGCCCCGTCCCCCCAATAGTACACCGCCTGGCACACTGACCCTGCAGAATAGGCAGTCAGCATGGCCGTAAGCACACAAAAAAGGTTAACCAACGGAAGCAGGCAGCGCACCGGGGAAAAACCAGGCAACAGGCTGTTAACCCTAGCCTGGAGACTGCGGACGAGACAGGCGCCAGAGGGGACAGCTGAACACAGCCGCCCCGGCGGAAGGAGCGTAAGCTGGCGGTGTTGCATGACCAAGCCTCCATTTAACAACCCCCACCCAGAGGGGTCGAGGCAGAGAAGGCTGACACGATTGGCAGACGTCATGAACGTGCAGGGGCACCCTCAAACGGTGAACCCGGGAGTTGACACTGCTCCAACACACCAGGGAATCAACCACCTCGGTGTTACCCAATGCGGTGGTTGTTCCTATAACCCCTCAAGAAAAAACTCCAAAACACACCTGCGGGTATACACCGGCTATACCGCAGTACAAGTGTTTCAGTTTCCAAAAAGGGTTAACCCAGGCCTACGGGTCGCAAACATCACTTCGGACCGGGCCTGGCGGTACGGGAAGCACAGGGTCACCAGAGGAGGTCAAAAAACCACCCCCACAGGCCCCTCTTCGCCATGCGTGAGAGAGGAGCGAAAAATAATGGAGAACCAGCCCCTAAGCACACCGTACCTGGTATTCCCCGGCGGTCTCCCAACCAAGTACTAACCAGGACCAACCTGTGTAGCGGCCGAGATCCGACGAGATCGAGCGCGTACAGAATGGCATGGCTGTAAGCCATGACGACAGTGCTGAGTAAAAACATACCCAACCAGGGTCTCCATAGCGCTTAACCCTGTGACACCCAGACCGACCTGGCATTTTTCCCCCTGAAAAAAGCCCAAGTCCCTCAGGGTACCAGAACAGCAGATCTGCATCCCCGGCGGACAACGGGTTCAACTGATCTGGACCAGCGTGACCAGAACCAGTCCCGTGCCCTAACCACGCCGACATGCCTACTCCAGGAGAAGGGCAGATATGCGTGTTGATCTTAACATGAAAAGAAGGCGCCACCCAGACGTCGGGACGAACCGCGCCTGGTGGCCCACCCCAAGGGCGTGAGACCCCACTACATATGTTCAGATCCATCCCGTCATCATCCCCCGGACATGAACGAGAATCCGTCGACAACCCACCCAGGTCATGGGATGTGGTCGCCGGAAGAGGAAAAACCCCCATCTCAGTTGCTTTATAAAAACGCTGTTTCAACCACAAGCAACTAAGGCGTGCCAGTCAATCGCCTGTTTACAGCGAGCTAGCACTATACGTGCGTCGGGACACACCCCCATCAATGAACAGGCTATTTAGACCTGTCATTGAATCCCCAAGGCGCCCAGGGGAACGACAAGAGGGGTGTGACACTCCCTAACTCCAACACTTCTGGAATAGAAAGAAGGAAGCATCAACAGTATGTATCCCAGTCTACACAGCCGGGGTAAAAAATGTTCACATTTTTACATCCCACCACCCTCCCATAGGAAAGAGACGGGGATCCCCAGAGAGACTTCCCACGCGAGCTGTACAGATTGAAAAGAATATATTGCACCTTGAGCCATGTAAAAAACTGGTTTTAGGGCCTCCGGGGAAGAGGCACCGAACCCATACACACTCAATAAACGAATTGAATCGAATATACATACAATAGAAAAGGACCCTTCTAGAGGGTCCACTCACTTTGACAATCTGAGGAGGAAGGCTCTGTACTCTGATGGAGGCTTCCTCACATGGAAGAAGGAGTCCGAACTCACAGAAGGCCTGAGTAGGCGCTTGGTGAGGAGGAGCCCTGACCACCCCCCCTGAAAACAGATCCATCACATGGACCTGAACAGCACACGGAAGTCCTACCAACAGAGACGCGCACGGTGACGTACTCTATGGCGGGGGAATTCCTGCGGTGCACACGCCCAATATACCAGGCCGTGGGACCAGGAACTCCCTCCCCCCCCCCCCCCCCCCCCCCCGTAACGTGCCGAACCGCCACGTGACGGGAACCTTGAAGGACAGGGGGTGTACCCCTGACCGACAGAACAATGGGGAGAGGAAAGGTTACCAGTTCACCCCTTTACGACCCCACACCCATGATACGACGTAACGACAAAAAGAGAATATGACACAGTCATAGTCAGCTCTATGAAGCGTTTCACAGCTCCACACAGCGCACGAGCTAACCTGCTATCTGATTTTTACTAAGGAAAAACACAGAATAGAGAGGGCTCTAAGAACCCCGGTCCAACATACACATGTGCTTCTGTGGCCAGTACAACCCAGTTGTAGGTCACATGACACACACAACCCATCATCACCTACAAAAAATGGCAAAAACACTCAACAGAGGAACGCCGTTTTTTTCACAATGAGAGAATACATCATTCTTGATTAGTATCGACCACAGGCCTTGCTAAGCACACATGACAGCAACCAAACCAATTTCCCTTTAGGAAATAAGTTTCTCCAGCAGATTTAGCACAACCTCAGCAATCAAGCTGAGAGTTACATCGTATCCCTACCACACAAAAGACACAATTAATGCACAACATGTCTGATAGGAGGTGATAAAGTCCCCAGGGAACCGGGGGGGGAAACACAATCCTCCTATTTTACCCTCAATACGGCCAGTTAAAACAGGAAAACCTGTTAATGTGTGAACTCACTGTTCATTGTCATTACAGTCTGAGAAAGAACATTCTTTTACTCACTCGTCACCAAGCATAGCTTCATAGGTTAGTTGCCTTAGTAGTGAGTACACGGTACACATAAACACCATGATGTTTCTCACACAACAACCAGATCAATACATCACGACCTGCACGGAGAAGCTAACTGCCAGTGACAAAAACAGCTCACACACAACCCGCAACGTATCTCAAATGCATTGCAACAACACACGCTTTGGGAAAAAACACCGTTATTCACAATACATTTAGCAAGGTAAAACCAGAAGACGTGTTATGAGGTCTGGCCAACCCCGTACCTGCCCGGAACGCAGATCAGCGAAGTGCAGTCACAAGCCACCGTAGAACACAGCCGTCCCGTGTTGTTCGATCCGGGCAGCGTCGCCGCTCCACCAGTCGCTACAGTCCTCTTCGTTGACGCAATCCCCGTCTAGGCTCAGGCAGGGTCGACGAACATCCCCTGTCAAGGATGACGTCGTGGTCAAGAGTGTAAAACATGTTAAAAATCAAAGCACGTTCAACAGAATAGCATCAAGCTAACGGCTGCTCCAACCGTTCGGGTGCTATTGCTTCCGCTCGCGAGACGCCGATCTACGACGCACGCGATCAGGAGCGAGCTCCCGGCGGCGCGCGAGAAGCCAAGCTACCCCGCGCCAGGCCACCGACCGGCTAACCGTAAGCTATGAACATGTAAACAATGACATAACACTCACCCAGACAGGCCGCCGTTCTGAACCCTCCTCACTTTTTAAGAGAAAAGAGAAAACAAGACGTCAACACCGCTTCACAACGGTGACATTAACACGTCCGGCGGAATCAGCACAGTACCAACTGGCCTGTATAGCTGACTTTGAACATGAATCTGCCGCTATCGCACATTACATGCACATATCCCCTCGTGAAGGAATACTCTCATTTGGATATGAAAGATGGGGTCTTAACACGGTGACAGAGAGAATCCACTCGTCCAGAACACACAGGGATCACCAGTGTCAATGGTCGCGGCCCACTAGTTAAAACTATAATGGTCGCCAGACCAAGGCCTTCTGTCGCCTAGACGGCTAAACAAAGGACCCTAGCCTGGGGCCGGTTTCCATAAACTTTGTCAAGTAGCCCCCATAGCACTAACAGACAAGTGGAGCCCGCCAGCAAACACTACTCACCCAACCTGGAACGCACCGCTCCTCACAACAGCGGCATGTCCGACAGTTCAGCTGTGGCCTGACAGGTTTCACCCCAACAAACACAGCAAGGAACTGCAGTTGAGAAGCATGCAGCGGCGTGCTCCCAATACGAAAACCGGTGGAGGGTTTGTAGAATGATCATCATCTTCTAGACACTCCAGTACGAAGACAATATCGCCGTATTTTCTCGAAAAATAGTGAGAGAGAAAATAAAGATATGATGTCAACGTATCCTTGTTTCCCAAGCTGTTCCTAATCCAATTTCTTCCATCATGGTGTCAAGTGTGGGGATCTACCGAGGCACCTCTTCCTTGTGGTGAAAGCGAGAAGGAGGAGAGCAGGTGACCACACACCTGCTTATGAAGGTAAGCTGATGAGGGGTGTGGTCAGACTAATACTGGTATTAGAGGTACATTTGTGGTTTATTCAGTACGCGTGCACGTACGCGAGATAGTGCAGTAGCGATGCCAAGCTAAGCCACTAACGATACAGAACAGTCCACTGCCACAGTAAAACAGTAACATAACAGTCCACTGCCACAGTAAAACAGTAACATAACAGTCCACTGCCACAGTAAAACAGTAACATAACAGCCCACTGCCACAGTAAAACAGTAACATAACAGCCCACTGTCACATTAAAACAGTAACATAACAGCCCACTGCCACATTAATGCAGTAACATAACAGCCCACTGCCACAGTAAAACAGTAACATAACAGTCCACTGCCACATTAAAACAGTAACATAACAGTCCACTGCCACATTAATGCAGTAACATAACAGTCCACTGCCACATTAAAACAGTAACATAACAGTCCACTGCCACAGTAAAACAGTAACATAACAGCCCACTGCCACAGTAAAACAGTAACATAACAGTCCACTGCCACAGTAAAACAGTAACATAACAGCCCACTGCCACAGTGAAACAGTAACATAACAGTCCACTGCCACAGTAAAACAGTAACATAACAGTCCACTGCCACAGTAACATAACAGCCCACTGCCACATTAATGCAGTAACATAACAGCCCACTGCCACAGTAAAACAGTAACATAACAGTCCACTGCCACAGTAAAACAGTAACATAACAGCCCACTGCCACAGTAACATAACAGTCCACTGCCACAGTAAACAGTAACATAACAGTCCACTGCCACATTAATGCAGTAACATAACAGCCCACTGCCACAGTAAAACAGTAACATAACAGTCCACTGCCACATTAATGCAGTAACATAACAGCCCACTGCCACAGTAAAACAGTAACATAACAGTCCACTGCCACAGTAAACAGTAACATAACAGTCCACTGCCACAGTAAAACAGTAACATAACAGTCCACTGCCACAGTAAACAGTAACATAACAGTCCACTGCCACAGTAAAAATGTAACATAACAGTCCACTGCCACAGTAAAACAGTAACATAACAGTCCACTGCCACAGTAAAAATGTAACATAACAGTCCACTGCCACAGTAAAACAGTAACATAACAGTCCACTGCCACAGTAAACCAGTAACATAACAGTCCACTGCCACAGTAAACCAGTAACATAACAGCCCACTGCCACAGTAAACCAGTAACATAACAGCCCACTGCCACAGTAAAACAGTAACATAACAGTCCACTGCCACAGTAAAACAGTAACATAACAGCCCACTGCCACAGTAAACAGTAACATAACAGTCCACTGCCACAGTAAACATTAACATAACAGTCCACTGCCACAGTAAACAGTAACATAACAGTCCACTGCCACAGTAAACCAGTAACATAACAGTCCACTGCCACAGTAAAAATGTAACATAACAGTCCACTGCCACAGTAAAACAGTAACATAACAGTCCACTGCCACAGTAAAAATGTAACATAACAGTCCACTGCCACAGTAAAACAGTAACATAACAGTCCACTGCCACAGTAAAAATGTAACATAACAGTCCACTGCCACAGTAAAAATGTAACATAACAGTCCACTGCCACAGTAAAACAGTAACATAACAGTCCACTGCCACAGTAAACCAGTAACATAACAGTCCACTGCCACAGTAAAACAGTAACATAACAGCCCACTGCCACAGTAAACAGTAACATAACAGCCCACTGCCACAGTAAACATTAACATAACAGTCCACTGCCACAGTAAAACAGTAACATAACAGTCCACTGCCACAGTAAACAGTAACATAACAGTCCACTGCCACAGTAAAACAGTAACATAACAGTCCACTGCCACAGTAAACAGTAACATAACAGTCCACTGCCACAGTAAAACAGTAACATAACAGTCCACTGCCACAGTAAACAGTAACATAACAGCCCACTGCCACATTAAAACAGTAACATAACAGTCCACTGCCACAGTAAAACAGTAACATAACAGTCCACTGCCACAGTAAACAGTAACATAACAGTCCACTGCCACAGTAAAACAGTAACATAACAGTCCACTGCCACAGTAAACAGTAACATAACAGCCCACTGCCACAGTAAACAGTAACATAACAGTCCACTGCCACAGTAACATAACAGCCCACTGCCACAGTAAACAGTAACATAACAGTCCACTGCCACAGTAAAACAGTAACATAACAGTCCACTGCCACAGTAAACAGTAACATAACAGCCCACTGCCACAGTAACATAACAGCCCACTGCCACAGTAAAACAGTAACATAACAGCCCACTGCCACAGTAACATAACAGCCCACTGCCACAGTAAAACAGTAACATAACAGTCCACTGCCACAGTAAAACAGTAACATAACAGTCCACTGCCACAGTAAAACAGTAACATAACAGCCCACTGCCACAGTAAAACAGTAACATAACAGTCCACTGCCACAGTAAAACAGTAACATAACAGTCCACTGCCACAGTAAAACAGTAACATAACAGTCCACTGCCACAGTAAACCAGTAACATAACAGTCCACTGCCACAGTAAAAATGTAACATAACAGTCCACTGCCACAGTAAAACAGTAACATAACAGTCCACTGCCACAGTAAAAATGTAACATAACAGTCCACTGCCACAGTAAAACAGTAACATAACAGTCCACTGCCACAGTAAAAATGTAACATAACAGTCCACTGCCACAGTAAAAATGTAACATAACAGTCCACTGCCACAGTAAAACAGTAACATAACAGTCCACTGCCACAGTAAACCAGTAACATAACAGTCCACTGCCACAGTAAAACAGTAACATAACAGCCCACTGCCACAGTAAACAGTAACATAACAGCCCACTGCCACAGTAAACATTAACATAACAGTCCACTGCCACAGTAAAACAGTAACATAACAGTCCACTGCCACAGTAAACAGTAACATAACAGTCCACTGCCACAGTAAAACAGTAACATAACAGTCCACTGCCACAGTAAACAGTAACATAACAGTCCACTGCCACAGTAAAACAGTAACATAACAGTCCACTGCCACAGTAAACAGTAACATAACAGCCCACTGCCACATTAAAACAGTAACATAACAGTCCACTGCCACAGTAAAACAGTAACATAACAGTCCACTGCCACAGTAAACAGTAACATAACAGTCCACTGCCACAGTAAAACAGTAACATAACAGTCCACTGCCACAGTAAACAGTAACATAACAGCCCACTGCCACAGTAAACAGTAACATAACAGTCCACTGCCACAGTAACATAACAGCCCACTGCCACAGTAAACAGTAACATAACAGTCCACTGCCACAGTAAAACAGTAACATAACAGTCCACTGCCACAGTAAACAGTAACATAACAGCCCACTGCCACAGTAACATAACAGCCCACTGCCACAGTAAAACAGTAACATAACAGTCCACTGCCACAGTAAAACAGTAACATAACAGTCCACTGCCACAGTAAAACAGTAACATAACAGTCCACTGCCACAGTAAAACAGTAACATAACAGTCCACTGCCACAGTAAAACAGTAACATAACAGCCCACTGCCACAGTAAAACAGTAACATAACAGTCCACTGCCACAGTAAACCAGTAACATAACAGTCCACTGCCACATTAATGCAGTAACATAACAGTCCACTGCCACAGTAAAACAGTAACATAACAGTCCACTGCCACAGTAAAACAGTAACATAACAGTCCACTGCCACAGTAAACAGTAACATAACAGCCCACTGCCACAGTAACATAACAGCCCACTGCCACAGTAAAACAGTAACATAACAGTCCACTGCCACAGTAAAACAGTAACATAACAGTCCACTGCCACAGTAAAACAGTAACATAACAGCCCACTGCCACATTAAAACAGTAACATAACAGTCCACTGCCACAGTAAAACAGTAACATAACAGTCCACTGCCACAGTAAAACAGTAACATAACAGTCCACTGCCACAGTAAACAGTAACATAACAGTCCACTGCCACAGTAAAACAGTAACATAACAGTCCACTGCCACAGTAAAACAGTAACATAACAGTCCACTGCCACATTAAAACAGTAACATAACAGTCCACTGCCACAGTAAAACAGTAACATAACAGTCCACTGCCACAGTAACATAACAGTCCACTGCCACAGTAAAACAGTAACATAACAGTCCACTGCCACAGTAACATAACAGTCCACTGCCACAGTAACATAACAGTCCACTGCCACAGTAAAACAGTAACATAACAGTCCACTGCCACAGTAAAACAGTAACATAACAGTCCACTGCCACAGTAAAACAGTAACATAACAGCCCACTGCCACATTAAAACAGTAACATAACAGTCCACTGCCACAGTAAAACAGTAACATAACAGTCCACTGCCACAGTAAAACAGTAACATAACAGTCCACTGCCACAGTAAAACAGTAACATAACAGTCCACTGCCACAGTAAAACAGTAACATAACAGTCCACTGCCACAGTAAAACAGTAACATAACAGTCCACTGCCACAGTAACATAACAGTCCACTGCCACAGTAAAACAGTAACATAACAGTCCACTGCCACATTAAAACAGTAACATAACAGTCCACTGCCACAGTAAACAGTAACATAACAGTCCACTGCCACAGTAAAACAGTAACATAACAGTCCACTGCCACAGTAAAACAGTAACATAACAGTCCACTGCCACAGTAAACAGTAACATAACAGTCCACTGCCACAGTAAACAGTAACATAACAGCCCACTGCCACAGTAAACCAGTAACATAACAGCCCACTGCCACATTAAAACAGTAACATAACAGTCCACTGCCACAGTAAAACAGTAACATAACAGTCCACTGCCACATTAAAACAGTAACATAACAGTCCACTGCCACAGTAAAACAGTAACATAACAGTCCACTGCCACAGTAAACAGTAACATAACAGTCCACTGCCACATTAAAACAGTAACATAACAGTCCACTGCCACAGTAACATAACAGTCCACTGCCACAGTAAACAGTAACATAACAGCCCACTGCCACAGTAAACAGTAACATAACAGTCCACTGCCACAGTAAACAGTAACATAACAGTCCACTGCCACAGTAACATAACAGTCCACTGCCACAGTAAACAGTAACATAACAGCCCACTGCCACAGTAAACAGTAACATAACAGCCCACTGCCACAGTAAAACAGTAACATAACAGCCCACTGCCACAGTAAACAGTAACATAACAGTCCACTGCCACATTAAAACAGTAACATAACAGCCCACTGCCACATTAAAACAGTAACATAACAGCCCACTGCCACATTAAAACAGTAACATAACAGCCCACTGCCACAGTAAAACAGTAACATAACAGCCCACTGCCACATTAAAACAGTAACATAACAGCCCACTGCCACAGTAAAACAGTAACATAACAGCCCACTGCCACAGTAAACAGTAACATAACAGTCCACTGCCACATTAAAACAGTAACATAACAGTCCACTGCCACAGTAAAACAGTAACATAACAGTCAACTGCCACATTAAAACAGTAACATAACAGCCCACTGCCACAGTAAAACAGTAACATAACAGCCCACTGCCACAGTAAAACAGTAACATAACAGTCCACTGCCACATTAAAACAGTAACATAACAGCCCACTGCCACATTAAAACAGTAACATAACAGTCCACTGCCACAGTAAAACAGTAACATAACAGCCCACTGCCACATTAAAACAGTAACATAACAGCCCACTGCCACAGTAAACAGTAACATAACAGTCCACTGCCACATTAAAACAGTAACATAACAGCCCACTGCCACATTAAAACAGTAACATAACAGTCCACTGCCACAGTAAAACAGTAACATAACAGCCCACTGCCACATTAAAACAGTAACATAACAGCCCACTGCCACAGTAAACAGTAACATAACAGTCCACTGCCACAGTAAAACAGTAACATAACAGTCCACTGCCACAGTAAAACAGTAACATAACAGCCCACTGCCACATTAAAACAGTAACATAACAGTCCACTGCCACAGTAAAACAGTAACATAACAGCCCACTGCCACATTAAAACAGTAACATAACAGCCCACTGCCACAGTAAACAGTAACATAACAGTCCACTGCCACATTAAAACAGTAACATAACAGCCCACTGCCACATTAAAACAGTAACATAACAGTCCACTGCCACAGTAAACAGTAACATAACAGTCCACTGCCACATTAAAACAGTAACATAACAGCCCACTGCCACATTAAAACAGTAACATAACAGCCCACTGCCACAGTAAAACAGTAACATAACAGCCCACTGCCACAGTAAACAGTAACATAACAGTCCACTGCCACATTAAAACAGTAACATAACAGCCCACTGCCACATTAAAACAGTAACATAACAGCCCACTGCCACAGTAAAACAGTAACATAACAGTCCACTGCCACAGTAAACAGTAACATAACAGTCCACTGCCACAGTAAACAGTAACATAACAGCCCACTGCCACAGTAAAACAGTAACATAACAGTCCACTGCCACAGTAAAACAGTAACATAACAGTCCACTGCCACATTAAAACAGTAACATAACAGCCCACTGCCACAGTAAAACAGTAACATAACAGTCCACTGCCACAGTAAAACAGTAACATAACAGTCCACTGCCACAGTAAAACAGTAACATAACAGTCCACTGCCACAGTAAAACAGTAACATAACAGCCCACTGCCACAGTAAAACAGTAACATAACAGTCCACTGCCACAGTAAAACAGTAACATAACAGTCCACTGCCACAGTAAAACAGTAACATAACAGCCCACTGCCACAGTAAAACAGTAACATAACAGTCCACTGCCACAGTAAAACAGTAACATAACAGTCCACTGCCACAGTAAACAGTAACATAACAGCCCACTGCCACAGTAAAACAGTAACATAACAGTCCACTGCCACAGTAAACAGTAACATAACAGCCCACTGCCACAGTAAAACAGTAACATAACAGTCCACTGCCACAGTAAAACAGTAACATAACAGTCCACTGCCACAGTAAACAGTAACATAACAGCCCACTGCCACAGTAAAACAGTAACATAACAGTCCACTGCCACATTAATGCAGTAACATAACAGTCCACTGCCACAGTAAACAGTAACATAACAGCCCACTGCCACAGTAAAACAGTAACATAACAGTCCACTGCCACAGTAAAACAGTAACATAACAGTCCACTGCCACAGTAAAACAGTAACATAACAGTCCACTGCCACAGTAAAACAGTAACATAACAGCCCACTGCCACAGTAAAACAGTAACATAACGTTAGGTTATGACTATAACCAAGTTCTGTTAGTTAGGGGCGATGCTTGGCATCGCCTTCTGCACTATCTCGCGTACGTGCACGCGTACTGAATAAACCACAAATGTACCTCTAATACCAGTATTAGTCTGACCACACCCCTCATCAGCTTACCTTCATAAGCAGGTGTGTGGTCACCTGCTCTCCTCCTTCCCAAGCTTTCACCACAAGGTGAGGACAAGGGCTGCAGCGGCGTCCGATGCCAAGCATCGCCCCTAACTAACAGAACTTGGTTATAGTCATAACCTAACGTTCTGTATCGTTAGTGGCTTAGCTTGGCATCGCCTTCTGCACAAGGGAGGCCAAGCGGAGCCACTTGGCTGACAAATACACCCCGCTGACAGCCCCCCAAAACCATCAGAACAGGGAGGGCCGAGCCCCCCCGACCCCCCCTAATGGAGGGTAGCCCCCCTATTAGGGACGTCACGGGAGGGCGACGGACCCGACCGTGCGAAGAGGCACTCAAGCAACTCAACGCACAGGGTGAGCAGACCGTGGCTTGACCCACGACTACACACACGCACAACCCGCATGCCACCCGGGAACGAACGGAGGAACAACCTCGTTACTGCCCCCAGAATCACGGGGTCAAGGGCAAACCCAACCCCGTGGCAAGGCCGTAGCAGCGGAGCACGAAGGAAGACCCAGACCCACCAAAAGGACTGGACTCCCTGGAATGGGGGCCCGGAGAAGTCCATGATGCCAGCATCAAGACCCCACCAGGTGGGCACGTAGTGCCCCGCCCCCCACATCGCCAGCGTATTCGGACAAAGGCCCCTCAGTTACTGCACCTGGTATTCCCAGGCGGAACCAACCAGGCCAGTAAGCCGAGCGGGCCCCGTCCCCCCAATAGTACACCGCCTGGCACACTGACCCTGCAGAATAGGCAGTCAGCATGGCCGTAAGCACACAAAAAAGGTTAACCAACGGAAGCAGGCAGCGCACCGGGGAAAAACCAGGCAACAGGCTGTTAACCCTAGCCTGGAGACTGCGGACGAGACAGGCGCCAGAGGGGACAGCTGAACACAGCCGCCCCGGCGGAAGGAGCGTAAGCTGGCGGTGTTGCATGACCAAGCCTCCATTTAACAACCCCCACCCAGAGGGGTCGAGGCAGAGAAGGCTGACACGATTGGCAGACGTCATGAACGTGCAGGGGCACCCTCAACCGGTGAACCCGGGAGTTGACACTGCTCCAACACACCAGGGAATCAACCACCTCGGTGTTACCCAATGCGGTGGTTGTTCCTATAACCCCTCAAGAAAAAACTCCAAAACACACCTGCGGGTATACACCGGCTATACCGCAGTACAAGTGTTTCAGTTTCCAAAAAGGGTTAACCCAGGCCTACGGGTCGCAAACATCACTTCGGACCGGGCCTGGCGGTACGGGAAGCACAGGGTCACCAGAGGAGGTCAAAAAACCACCCCCGCCATGCGTGAGAGAGGAGCGAAAAACAATGGAGAACCAGCCCCTAAGCACACCGTACCTGGTATTCCCCGGCGGTCTCCCAACCAAGTACTAACCAGGACCAACCTGTGTAGCGGCCGAGATCCGACGAGATCGAGCGCGTACAGAATGGCATGGCTGTAAGCCATGACGACAGTGCTGAGTAAAAACATACCCAACCAGGGTCTCCATAGCGCTTAACCCTGTGACACCCAGACCGACCTGGCATTTTTCCCCCTGAAAAAAGCCCAAGTCCCTCAGGGTACCAGAACAGCAGATCTGCATCCCCGGCGGACAACGGGTTCAACTGATCTGGACCAGCGTGACCAGAACCAGTCCCGTGCCCTAACCACGCCGACATGCCCCAGGAAAAGGGCAGATATGCGTGTTGATCTTAACATGAAAAGAAGGCGCCACCCAGACGTCGGGACGAACCGCGCCTGGTGGCCCACCCCAAGGGCGTGAGACCCCACTACATATGTTCAGATCCATCCCGTCATCATCCCCCAGACATGAACGAGGATCCGTCGACAACCCACCCAGGTCATGGGATGTGGTCGCCGGAAGAGGAAAAACCCCCATCTCAGTTGCTTTATAAAAACGCTGTTTCAACCACAAGCAACTAAGGCGTGCCAGTCAATCGCCTGTTTACAGCGAGCTAGCACTATACGTGCGTCGGGACACACCCCCATCAATGAACAGGCTATTTAGACCTGCCATTGAATCCCCAAGGCGCCCAGGGGAACGACAAGAGGGGTGTGACACTCCCTAACTCCAACACTTCTGGAATAGAAAGAAGGAAGCATCAACAGTATGTATCCCAGTCTACACAGCCGGGGTAAAAAATTTTCACACTTTTACATCCCACCACCCTCCCATAGGAAAGAGACGGGGATCCCCAGAGAGACTTCCCACGCGAGCTGTACAGATTGAAAAGAATATATTGCACCTTGAGCCATGTAAAAAACTGGTTTTAGGGCCTCCGGGGAAGAGGCACCGAACCCATACACACTCAATAAACGAATTGAATCGAATATACATACAATAGAAAAGGACCCTTCTAGAGGGTCCACTCACTTTGACAATCTGAGGAGGAAGGCTCTGTACTCTGATGGAGGCTTCGTCACATGGATCACATGGAAGAAGGAGTCCGAACTCACAGAAGGCCTGAGTAGGCGCTTGGTGAGGAGGAGCCCTGACCACCCCCCCTGAAAACAGATCCATCACATGGACCTGAACAGCACACGGAAGTCCTACCAACAGAGACGCGCACGGTGACGTACTCTATGGCGGGGGAATTCCTGCGGTGCACACGCCCAATATACCAGGCCGTGGGACCAGGAACTCCCTCCCCCCCCCCCCCCCCCCCCCCGTAACGTGCCGAACCGCCACGTGACGGGAACCTTGAAGGACAGGGGGTGTACCCCTGACCGACAGAACAACGGGGAGAGGAAAGGTTACCAGTTCACCCCTTTACGACCCCACACCCATGATACGACGCAACGACAAAAAGAGAATATGACACAGTCATAGTCAACTCTATGAAGCGTTTCACAGCTCCACACAGCGCACGAGCTAACCTGCTATCTGATTTTTACTAAGGAAAAACACAGAATAGAGAGGGCTCTAAGAACCCCGGTCCAACATACACATGTGCTTCTGTGGTCAGTACAACCCAGTTGTAGGTCACATGACACACACAACCCATCATCATCACAATGAGAGAATACATCATTCTTGATTAGTATCGACCACAGGCCTTGCTAAGCACACATGACAGCAACCAAACCAATTTCCCTTTAGGAAATAAGTTTCTCCAGCAGATTTAGCACAACCTCAGCAATCAAGCTGAGAGTTACATCGTATCCCTACCACACAAAAGACACAATTAATGCACAACATGTCTGATAGGAGGTGATAAAGTCCCCAGGGAACCGGGGGGGGAAAAACACAATCCTCCTATTTTACCCTCAATACGGCCAGTTAAAACAGGAAAACCTGTTAATGTGTGAACTCACTGTCCATTGTCATTACAGTCTGAGAAAGAACATTCTTTTACTCACTCGTCACCAAGCATAGCTTCATAGGTTAGTTGCCTTAGTAGTGAGTACACGGTACACATAAACACCATGATGTTTCTCACACAACAACCAGATCAATACATCACGACCTGCACGGAGAAGCTACTGCCAGTGACAAAAACAGCTCACACACAACCCGCAACGTATCTCAAATGCATTGCAACAACACACGTTTTGGGAAAAAACACCGTCATTCACAATACATTTAGCAAGGTAAAACCAGTAGACGTGTTATGAGGGTCTGGCCAACCCCGTACCTGCCCGGAACGCAGATCAGCGAAGTGCAGTCATAAGCCACCGTAGAACACAGCCCTCTTTGTTGACGCAATCCCCGTCTAGGCTCAGGCAGGGTTGACGAACATCCCCTGTCAAAGATGACGTCGTGGTCAAGAGTGTAAAACATGTTAAAAATCAAAGCACGTTCAACAGAATAGCATCAAGCTAACGGCTGCTCCAACCGTTCGGGTGCTATCGCTTCCGCTCGCGAGACGCCGATCTACGACGCACGCGATCAGGAGCGAGCTCCCGGCGGCGCGCTAGAAGCCAAGCTACCCCGCGCCAGGCCACCGACCGGCTAACCGTAAGCTATGAACATGTAAACAATGACATAACACTCACCCAGACAGGCCGCCGTTCTGAACCCTCCTCACTTTTTAAGAGAAAAGAGAAAACAAGACGTCAACACCGCTTCACAACGGTGACATTAACACGTCCGGCGGAATCAGCACAGTACCAACTGGCCTGTATAGCTGACTTTGAACATGAATCTGCCGCTATCGCACATTACATGCACATATCCCCTCGTGAAGGAATACTCTCATTTGGATATGAAAGATGGGGTCTTAACACGGTGACAGAGAGAATCCACTCGTCCAGAACACACAGGGATCACCAGTGTCAATGGTCGCGGCCCACTAGTTAAAACTATAATGGTCGCCAGACCAAGGCCTTCTGTCGCCTAGACGGCTAAACAAAGGACCCTAGCCTGGGGCCGGTTTCCATAAACTTTGTCTAGTAGCCCCCATAGCACTAACAGACAAGTGGAGCCCGCCAGCAAACACTACTCACCCAACCTGGAACGCACCGCTCCTCACAACAGCGGCATGTCCGACAGTTCAGCTGTGGCCTGACAGGTTTCACCCCAACAAACACAGCAAGGAACTGCAGTTGAGAAGCATGCAGCGGCGTGCTCCCAATACGAAAACCGGTGGAGGGTTTGTAGAATGATCATCATCTTCTAGACACTCCAGTACGAAGACAATATCGCCGTATTTTCTCGAAAATAGTGAGAGAGAAAATAAAGATATGATGTCAACGTATCCTTGTTTCCCAAGCTGTTCCTAATCCAATTTCTTCCATCATGGTGTCAAGTGTGGGGATCTACCGAGGCACCTCTTCCTTGTGGTGAAAGCGAGAAGGAGGAGAGCAGGTGACCACACACCTGCTTATGAAGGTAAGCTGATGAGGGGTGTGGTCAGACTAATACTGGTATTAGAGGTACATTTGTGGTTTATTCAGTACGCGTGCACGTACGCGAGATAGTGCAGAAGGCGATGCCAAGCTAAGCCACTAACGATACAGAACAGTCCACTGCCACAGTAAAACAGTAACATAACAGCCCACTGCCACAGTAAAACAGTAACATAACAGTCCACTGCCACAGTAAAACAGTAACATAACAGTCCACTGCCACAGTAAACAGTAACATAACAGCCCACTGCCACAGTAAAACAGTAACATAACAGTCCACTGCCACATTAATGCAGTAACATAACAGTCCACTGCCACAGTAAACAGTAACATAACAGCCCACTGCCACAGTAAAACAGTAACATAACAGTCCACTGCCACAGTAAAACAGTAACATAACAGTCCACTGCCACAGTAAAACAGTAACATAACAGTCCACTGCCACAGTAAAACAGTAACATAACAGCCCACTGCCACAGTAAAACAGTAACATAACAGTCCACTGCCACAGTAAAACAGTAACATAACAGCCCACTGCCACAGTAAAACAGTAACATAACAGTCCACTGCCACAGTAAAACAGTAACATAACAGTCCACTGCCACAGTAAAACAGTAACATAACAGCCCACTGCCACAGTAAAACAGTAACATAACAGTCCACTGCCACAGTAAAACAGTAACATAACAGTCCACTGCCACAGTAAAACAGTAACATAACAGTCCACTGCCACAGTAAACAGTAACATAACAGTCCACTGCCACAGTAAAACAGTAACATAACAGTCCACTGCCACAGTAAACAGTAACATAACAGTCCACTGCCACAGTAAAACAGTAACATAACAGCCCACTGCCACAGTAAACAGTAACATAACAGTCCACTGCCACATTAAAACAGTAACATAACAGTCCACTGCCACATTAAAACAGTAACATAACAGTCCACTGCCACATTAAAACAGTAACATAACAGTCCACTGCCACAGTAAACAGTAACATAACAGTCCACTGCCACAGTAAAACAGTAACATAACAGCCCACTGCCACAGTAAAACAGTAACATAACAGTCCACTGTCACATTAAAACAGTAACATAACAGTCCACTGCCACAGTAAAACAGTAACATAACAGTCCACTGTCACATTAAAACAGTAACATAACAGTCCACTGCCACATTAAAACAGTAACATAACAGTCCACTGCCACAGTAAAACAGTAACATAACAGCCCACTGCCACAGTAAAACAGTAACATAACAGTCCACTGCCACAGTAAAACAGTAACATAACAGTCCACTGCCACAGTAAAACAGTAACATAACAGTCCACTGCCACAGTAAACAGTAACATAACAGTCCACTGCCACAGTAAAACAGTAACATAACAGTCCACTGCCACAGTAAAACAGTAACATAACAGCCCACTGCCACAGTAAAACAGTAACATAACAGTCCACTGCCACAGTAAAACAGTAACATAACAGCCCACTGCCACAGTAAACAGTAACATAACAGTCCACTGCCACATTAAAACAGTAACATAACAGTCCACTGCCACATTAAAACAGTAACATAACAGTCCACTGCCACATTAAAACAGTAACATAACAGTCCACTGCCACAGTAAACAGTAACATAACAGTCCACTGCCACAGTAAAACAGTAACATAACAGTCCACTGTCACATTAAAACAGTAACATAACAGTCCACTGCCACATTAAAACAGTAACATAACAGCCCACTGCCACAGTAAAACAGTAACATAACAGTCCACTGCCACAGTAACATAACAGCCCACTGCCACATTAATACAGTAACATAACAGTCCACTGCCACATTAAAACAGTAACATAACAGTCCACTGCCACAGTAACATAACAGTCCACTGCCACATTAAAACAGTAACATAACAGTCCACTGTCACATTAAAACAGTAACATAATAGTCCATTGCCACAGTAAAACAGTAACATAACAGTCCACTGCCACATTAAAACAGTAACATAACAGTCCACTGCCACAGTAAACAGTAACATAACAGCCCACTGCCACAGTAACATAACAGTCCACTGCCACAGTAAAACAGTAACATAACAGCCCACTGCCACAGTAAAACAGTAACATAACAGTCCACTGCCACAGTAAAACAGTAACATAACAGTCCACTGCCACAGTAAAACAGTAACATAACAGTCCACTGCCACAGTAAAACAGTAACATAACAGTCCACTGCCACAGTAAAACAGTAACATAACAGTCCACTGCCACAGTAAAACAGTAACATAACAGTCCACTGCCACATTAAAACAGTAACATAACAGCCCACTGCCACATTAAAACAGTAACATAACAGCCCACTGCCACATTAAAACAGTAACATAACAGCCCACTGCCACAGTAAAACAGTAACATAACAGCCCACTGCCACATTAAAACAGTAACATAACAGCCCACTGCCACAGTAAAACAGTAACCTAACAGCCCACTGCCACAGTAAACAGTAACATAACAGTCCACTGCCACATTAAAACAGTAACATAACAGTCCACTGCCACAGTAAAACAGTAACATAACAGTCAACTGCCACATTAAAACAGTAACATAACAGCCCACTGCCACAGTAAAACAGTAACATAACAGCCCACTGCCACAGTAAAACAGTAACATAACAGTCCACTGCCACATTAAAACAGTAACATAACAGCCCACTGCCACATTAAAACAGTAACATAACAGTCCACTGCCACAGTAAAACAGTAACATAACAGCCCACTGCCACATTAAAACAGTAACATAACAGCCCACTGCCACAGTAAACAGTAACATAACAGTCCACTGCCACATTAAAACAGTAACATAACAGCCCACTGCCACATTAAAACAGTAACATAACAGTCCACTGCCACAGTAAAACAGTAACATAACAGCCCACTGCCACATTAAAACAGTAACATAACAGCCCACTGCCACAGTAAACAGTAACATAACAGTCCACTGCCACAGTAAAACAGTAACATAACAGTCCACTGCCACAGTAAAACAGTAACATAACAGTCCACTGCCACAGTAAAACAGTAACATAACATCCCACTGCCACATTAAAACAGTAACATAACAGTCCACTGCCACAGTAAAACAGTAACATAACAGCCCACTGCCACATTAAAACAGTAACATAACAGCCCACTGCCACAGTAAACAGTAACATAACAGTCCACTGCCACATTAAAACAGTAACATAACAGTCCACTGCCACATTAAAACAGTAACATAACAGCCCACTGCCACATTAAAACAGTAACATAACAGCCCACTGCCACAGTAAAACAGTAACATAACAGCCCACTGCCACAGTAAAACAGTAACATAACAGCCCACTGCCACAGTAAAACAGTAACATAACAGCCCACTGCCACATTAAAAAAGTAACATAACAGTCCACTGCCACAGTAAACAGTAACATAACAGTCCACTGCCACAGTAAACAGTAACATAACAGCCCACTGCCACAGTAAAACAGTAACATAACAGTCCACTGCCACAGTAAAACAGTAACATAACAGTCCACTGCCACATTAAAACAGTAACATAACAGCCCACTGCCACTGTAAAACAGTAACATAACAGTCCACTGCCACAGTAAAACAGTAACATAACAGTCCACTGCCACAGTAAAACAGTAACATAACAGTCCACTGCCACAGTAAAACAGTAACATAACAGCCCACTGCCACAGTAAAACAGTAACATAACAGTCCACTGCCACAGTAAAACAGTAACATAACAGTCCACTGCCACAGTAAAACAGTAACATAACAGCCCACTGCCACAGTAAAACAGTAACATAACAGTCCACTGCCACAGTAAAACAGTAACATAACAGTCCACTGCCACAGTAAACAGTAACATAACAGCCCACTGCCACAGTAAAACAGTAACATAACAGTCCACTGCCACAGTAAACAGTAACATAACAGCCCACTGCCACAGTAAAACAGTAACATAACAGTCCACTGCCACAGTAAAACAGTAACATAACAGTCCACTGCCACAGTAAACAGTAACATAACAGCCCACTGCCACAGTAAAACAGTAACATAACAGTCCACTGCCACATTAATGCAGTAACATAACAGTCCACTGCCACAGTAAACAGTAACATAACAGCCCACTGCCACAGTAAAACAGTAACATAACAGTCCACTGCCACAGTAAAACAGTAACATAACAGTCCACTGCCACAGTAAAACAGTAACATAACAGTCCACTGCCACAGTAAAACAGTAACATAACAGCCCACTGCCACAGTAAAACAGTAACATAACAGTCCACTGCCACAGTAAAACAGTAACATAACAGCCCACTGCCACAGTAAAACAGTAACATAACAGTCCACTGCCACAGTAAAACAGTAACATAACAGTCCACTGCCACAGTAAAACAGTAACATAACAGCCCACTGCCACAGTAAAACAGTAACATAACAGTCCACTGCCACAGTAAAACAGTAACATAACAGTCCACTGCCACAGTAAAACAGTAACATAACAGTCCACTGCCACAGTAAACAGTAACATAACAGTCCACTGCCACAGTAAAACAGTAACATAACAGTCCACTGCCACAGTAAACAGTAACATAACAGTCCACTGCCACAGTAAAACAGTAACATAACAGCCCACTGCCACAGTAAACAGTAACATAACAGTCCACTGCCACATTAAAACAGTAACATAACAGTCCACTGCCACATTAAAACAGTAACATAACAGTCCACTGCCACATTAAAACAGTAACATAACAGTCCACTGCCACAGTAAACAGTAACATAACAGTCCACTGCCACAGTAAAACAGTAACATAACAGCCCACTGCCACAGTAAAACAGTAACATAACAGTCCACTGTCACATTAAAACAGTAACATAACAGTCCACTGCCACAGTAAAACAGTAACATAACAGTCCACTGTCACATTAAAACAGTAACATAACAGTCCACTGCCACATTAAAACAGTAACATAACAGTCCACTGCCACAGTAAAACAGTAACATAACAGCCCACTGCCACAGTAAAACAGTAACATAACAGTCCACTGCCACAGTAAAACAGTAACATAACAGTCCACTGCCACAGTAAAACAGTAACATAACAGTCCACTGCCACAGTAAACAGTAACATAACGTTAGGTTATGACTATAACCAAGTTCTGTTAGTTAGGGGCGATGCTTGGCATCGCCTTCTGCACTATCTCGCGTACGTGCACGCGTACTGAATAAACCACAAATGTACCTCTAATACCAGTATTAGTCTGACCACACCCCTCATCAGCTTACCTTCATAAGCAGGTGTGTGGTCACCTGCTCTCCCCCTTCCCAAGCTTTCACCACAAGGTGAGGTCAAGGGCTGCAGCGGCCGTCCGATGCCAAGCATCGCCCCTAACTAACAGAACTTGGTTATAGTCATAACCTAACGTTCTGTATCGTTAGTGGCTTAGCTTGGCATCGCCTTCTGCACAAGGGAGGCCAAGCGGAGCCACTTGGCTGACGAATACACCCCGCTGACAGCCCCCCAAAACCATCAGAACAGGGAGGGCCGAGCCCCCCCGACCCCCCCTAATGGAGGGTATCCCCCCTATTAGAGGCTTCACGGGAAGGCGACGGACCCGACCGTGCGAAGAGGCACTCAAGCAACTTAACGCACAGGGTGAGCAGACCGTGGCTTGACCCCACGACTACACACACGCACAACCCGCATGCCACCCGGGAACGAACGGAGGAACAACCTCGTTACTGCCCCCAGAATCACGGGGTCAAGGGCAAACCCAACCCCGTGGCAAGGCCGTAGCAGCGGAGCGCAAAGGAAGACCCAGACCTACCAAAAGGACTGGACCCCCTGGAATGGGGGCCCGGAGAAGTCCATGATGCCAGCATCAAGACCCCACCAGGGGGGCACCTAGTGACCCCGCCCCTCACATCGCCAGCGTATTCGGACAAAGGCCCCTCAGCCGAGCGGGCCCTGTCCCCCTCAACAGCACACCGCCTGGAACACAAGCCCTGCAACAGGCAGACAGCATGGTCATAACACACAAGAGTTAACCAACGGAACAGGCAGTGCACCGGGGAAGACCAGGCAACAGGTCGTCAACCCAAGCCTGGAAAAAACTGCGGACGAGGCAGGCGCCAGAAAGGACAGCCGAAACAGCCGCCCCGGCGGAAGGGGCGTATGCTGGCGTTGTCGCATAACCAAGCTTTCAACAGCACGTCAGGAGCGGGATCCGTAGACCACACGGCCCCTGACAGCTGCCCACAGAAAAGCCCATACGATCGGCAGACGTCATGAACGTGCAGGGGCACCCTCAACCGGAGAACCGGGAGTTGACACTGCAGCAACACACCAGAGAACCAACCACCCAGGCATTACCCCATGCAATGGTTGGTCCCATAACCCCTCAGGAAAAAACCCCGAAACGCACCTGCGGCACCGCCGCAGCCCGCGTTCCGGTCCCCAACAGGGCCATCCCGGGCCTACAGGTCAACGGGCATCACCCCGGACCGGGCCCGGCGATACGGGGAGCACAGGATCCCAAAGGAGGGTAACCCCACCCAACAGGCTCCTCAGCGCCAAAACGCAAGAGAAGAGCGTAATATGGAAGACCAGCCCCCAGCACCCCGCACTCGGTATCAACAAGGGGTCCCATAACGCACAACCCTGTGACACCCGGATCGACCTAGCATTTTTCCCCCCGAAAAAACCCTAAGTCCCTCAGGGTACCAGAACAGCAGATCTGCATCCCCAGCGGACAACGGGTGCACTGATCTGGACCAGCGCGACCAGAACCAGTCCCGTGCCCTAATCACGCCGACCTGCCAACCCCAGGAGAAGGGGCAGATATGCGCGTCTGATCCCAACATAAAAAGAAGGCGCCACCCAGACGTGTCGGTATGAACCGCGTCCGGCGGCCCACCCCTAGGGTGTGAGACCCTTCCCATATGCCCAGACCCATTCCGTCATCATCCCCTGACATGAACGGGAACCCATCGACAACACACAGGATGTCGGAAGAGGAAAAACCCCCATCCCAATTGCTCCATAAAAACGCTGTTTCACCAAAGCAAACGAGGCGCGCCAGTCAGCAACGGCCAAAGCACATCCTGAGCCAGCACTATGTGTGCGTTTGGACATACCCACATCAACAATAGGCCGCGTAGACCACCATATTGAATCCCCAAGACGCCCAGGGAAACGACAAGAGGGGCGAGATGCAATCAACTCCATGAATGAATGAATGAAAAACATACCCAACAGACTGCAGTACAGGAATACATACAAAAAGATAAGGGGAGGCAGACCTGAGAAGACGTTAGTCTTGTTCCATCAGGGACCCTCATTTCATATCCATCAAGACACATTCAACTCTTTATAAAATAAAGAAAAGGCATCACATGTATGACCTAACTGCACAGCTGGGAGTAAAAAACCCTGTTTTTCACATGATTTTAATCCAGTCACTCTTCTTAATCAGAGTGTAAGACCAGATTCCCCCAGAAACACCTTCCCACATGAGACCACGGTCAAGAAAAAGATATGTAAACTGTGAGACACGTGACCAACAGACTCAAGTTTGACACAAAAACGAGCGCAGCAGGTTAAGTCCTGCGCTCTACCCTCGACATCTTTACGACACCAGCTCATGGAAGGCGTCGCCATAGCAACAACGCTATAACGGGCGGGGAAAACCCACCGGATCCTGTCATAACAGGAGTCGGTAGAATACCCCTCCCCCCCCCCCCCTCCCCCGCCAAGCACTGGCTTGGCCCTGACTGGCTCAGCAGGAAGGTCAACAAAACCTCTAAACCAATCAAGTGGGTAAAGGAGGGGTTTATCCGACACCCCCTCCCGAAAAACACACCTTCTATCCCTACACACAGAAATCAACCGTAGCCATTTTGAAAACCTCCGGTAGAACAAAACACATATAGCATAAGCTAATACAATGTTAGCTACCCACAAAGTGTAAAAGGGATTACAACAAAACACAAGTCGCCTGTGCGTGAATCCCATACCCGCAGCCTAAGCTATAGGAAGACGTTGAACGAGAGTAATGGCTAGGCCATGAAAAGTGTGTACGAGCATTACTGCAACTAACAACACAGCGTTGTGAACACATACTTAGTTAAAGCAATGGAATATCACCAGTTCTAATTGCATGTGGAGCATCAAGCTAATAGAACCTATTACCGAGTGTAAGTTGCAGACCTTGCTTAAAAACTCGTAACACAACACAACTCATTCCCCCAACGTAACAGGGTAGATTCATAAAACACAACCCCACCACATGATTTGCATTGAAGAAACACACAGTTTGTTCGGCCAAACACAGTCCCCCTTACATCAGGGAACTTTTTATTAATAAATAATATGTGATCAAGGCACAAAATCATAGGGGGGCCGGGGAGGGTGTAGAGGAGGGGACACAGAGGGGGAAAAGTCACTCAACGGCGCCTGCCACCTCGCGCCGCTCGAGTCTGGCCACCTCGGGGAGCCCCGGGGGGACGGTAGGTTACAGTCTGCTGGACACGACGTTCCCTACCGTCTCTGATCGCACCTCACCTCGTTCAGATCCGCGCCGCCCGTCATTATCCCCGATACAAATCTAGCCAGGTGGGCGATGTTAGAGGCCGCAGCCAGCGACTGTGTACCGGCGATAAATGACTGGTCACCCCAATAAGCCAATCGCCTAGCCGACCTCCCCTGGAGGACCGGCTTGCATAGGGGCTCCCACACCATATCCGGACAGAGGAGCGCGGCCATCGGATTGTCAAGCCGAGGTACGCCCTCCCCCATACCTTTGACCAACCCCGACACCCGCGTAACTGGTACGTAGGCGGGAGTCAGTCCCATGATGTTGGAGACCGCCTGGCCCCGACGAACATAGGCCCCCATCGATGGGAAAAATGGGTAGACAACGTCCACCCCTCTCACCGGGGGACGCTGCCAGGGATGGCCTATGAGGTCATCAGGGACAGGAGCAGGCAATGGCTGCGGCAGCGGCACACCGTTTGCAGCGGCGGCTACCGCCATGAGCTCGGGAAACAAGGCCCGCAGTTCCCCCTGCGGACCCTCCTCCACCGACCCCGCATCCCTCGCATACAGCAGGCTGCGACTGGTCAAGGAGCCACAATCCGATGCGGCTGACAGTAGGGCATCCTGTCGATGAGGCCAAGGTGGTTCCCCGACATCCTCGAACAAGGCGCCCCGTGGAGCCATTTCTCCCCACCCCGGGGTCTCCGGAGGAGGGATACTCTCCTCCACGGGACCATCATACAAGAACCCGTCCGCCTCCTCCATGAAGTCTTCAGTTTCCATCAGAAATCCAGAGTCGGACGCGGCCTCGCTGGTCTCCAGCAATTCCCCAAACCCAGGCCGTTCGCGTCTGCACGCCACCATGTGACGACGTGAGCGAGCAGACGCAAAAAGTTTTCGTCGCAAATCCCCTGGCTCTAAGACAATCCCCCGTTCATCAACGGGCGATTCCCCAGAAACAGAGGAACCAGAGTCGAGATCAGGCCATCGCCGGAGCGACGGCTCCGAACCCTCGGCTCGTCGGTGAGGAAAACTATCCACCGGCAGTCTCCCGGGCTGGGTCGGCAACCACGAGAGTGGCAACAGCCCAGCACCGGAACGCACGACGGAGGCGGGAATGGAGAATCGGTGGTGAAGAGTAGGTCTAGCGGGTCTACTCTCCGCGGAATACATTATGACCCAAACCTTTTTCTTATATAAACAAGTGAGAGAAGAAAAAGGTTAGGCACAATGTAAACCTAGTCACAACTCTTTTCAACTTATCAACGACACGTCAAGTGGGGTACTACCGAGGCACTTCCTTGTGGTGAAAGCGAGAAGGAGGAGAGCAGGTGACCACACACCTGCTTATGAAGGTAAGCTGATGAGGGGTGTGGTCAGACTAATACTGGTATTAGAGGTACATTTGTGGTTTATTCAGTACGCGTGCACGTACGCGAGATAGTGCAGAAGGCGATGCCAAGCTAAGCCACTAACGATACAGAACAGCCCACTGCCACATTAAAACAGTAACATAACAGTCCACTGCCACATTAAAACAGTAACATAACAGTCCACTGCCACAGTAAACAGTAACATAACAGTCCACTGCCACAGTAAAACAGTAACATAACAGCCCACTGCCACAGTAAAACAGTAACATAACAGTCCACTGTCACATTAAAACAGTAACATAACAGTCCACTGCCACAGTAAAACAGTAACATAACAGTCCACTGTCACATTAAAACAGTAACATAACAGTCCACTGCCACATTAAAACAGTAACATAACAGTCCACTGCCACAGTAAAACAGTAACATAACAGCCCACTGCCACAGTAAAACAGTAACATAACAGTCCACTGCCACAGTAAAACAGTAACATAACAGTCCACTGCCACAGTAAAACAGTAACATAACAGTCCACTGCCACAGTAAACAGTAACATAACAGTCCACTGCCACAGTAAAACAGTAACATAACAGTCCACTGCCACAGTAAAACAGTAACATAACAGCCCACTGCCACAGTAAAACAGTAACATAACAGTCCACTGCCACAGTAAAACAGTAACATAACAGCCCACTGCCACAGTAAACAGTAACATAACAGTCCACTGCCACATTAAAACAGTAACATAACAGTCCACTGCCACATTAAAACAGTAACATAACAGTCCACTGCCACATTAAAACAGTAACATAACAGTCCACTGCCACAGTAAACAGTAACATAACAGTCCACTGCCACAGTAAAACAGTAACATAACAGTCCACTGTCACATTAAAACAGTAACATAACAGTCCACTGCCACATTAAAACAGTAACATAACAGCCCACTGCCACAGTAAAACAGTAACATAACAGTCCACTGCCACAGTAACATAACAGCCCACTGCCACATTAATACAGTAACATAACAGTCCACTGCCACATTAAAACAGTAACATAACAGTCCACTGCCACAGTAACATAACAGTCCACTGCCACATTAAAACAGTAACATAACAGTCCACTGTCACATTAAAACAGTAACATAACAGTCCACTGCCACAGTAAAACAGTAACATAACAGTCCACTGCCACATTAAAACAGTAACATAACAGTCCACTGCCACAGTAAACAGTAACATAACAGCCCACTGCCACAGTAACATAACAGTCCACTGCCACAGTAAAACAGTAACATAACAGCCCACTGCCACAGTAAAACAGTAACATAACAGTCCACTGCCACAGTAAAACAGTAACATAACAGTCCACTGCCACAGTAAAACAGTAACATAACAGTCCACTGCCACAGTAAACAGTAACATAACAGCCCACTGCCACAGTAACATAACAGTCCACTGCCACAGTAAAACAGTAACATAACAGCCCACTGCCACAGTAAAACAGTAACATAACAGTCCACTGCCACAGTAAAACAGTAACATAACAGTCCACTGCCACAGTAAAACAGTAACATAACAGCCCACTGCCACAGTAAAACAGTAACATAACAGTCCACTGCCAATTTAAAACAGTAACATAACAGCCCACTGCCACAGTAAAACAGTAACATAACAGCCCACTGCCAATTTAAAACAGTAACATAACAGCCCACTGCCACATTAAAACAGTAACATAACAGCCCACTGCCACAGTACAACAGTAACATAACAGTCCACTGCCACAGTAAACAGTAACATAACAGCCCACTGCCACATTAATACAGTAACATAACAGCCCACTGCCACAGTAAAACAGTAACATAACAGTCCACTGTCACATTAAAATGGTAAAATAACGGTCCACTGCCAATTTAAAACAGTAACATAACAGCCCACTGCCACAGTAAAACAGTAACATAACAGCCCACTGCCAATTTAAAACAGTAACATAACAGCCCACTGCCACAGTAAAACAGTAACATAACAGCCCACTGCCACATTAATACAGTAACATAACAGCCCACTGCCACAGTAAAACAGTAACATAACAGTCCACTGTCACATTAAAATGGTAAAATAACGGTCCACTGCCAATTTAAAACAGTAACATAACAGTCCACTGGCATTAGGGAGGGAGGTTTGAAAGACGTTGCCATTCACCGCCACCATCTTGGATTCCTTGTGTGTACAGAGATGACATGTACAGTAATAGAGTTGAAGTATGTATTACGCAAAAGACAACAGCGCAAAAGCAAACAAATTAATAGCAAAACATATGAGGAGGTGATGGAAGGAAGGAAGGAGAGGGTGAAGGAGAGACAGTGAGTGAATACAGGAGTGAGAGGAGGTTATGTGCAATTCAAACGAGAGCGCAGGGAGACTGAGGAATTGAGGATAGGGACGTTAAATCTTCTCAGCGGCGTCAAGGTCAGCTCGGGAACCAGGAAACAGTGTGCCTGTCTGTCCAATTAGCAATAGCCAGGAAGGAACACTCTCCCTCTTTGACCTCTGACCCCTAAAGCTGCGTCACCGTGGAGATGACAGGGGTGTGTCTGAAATGATGACGGGCATTAGCATTTTTGTGGCGTTAGCATTAGCGCCAGGCTGTGAGTGCAGGCGTACATATATGTTAGTGAGAGAGAGAGACTGTATGTGTGCGTGTGTGTGTGTGTGTGTGTGTGTGTGTGTGTGTGTGTGTGTGTGTGTGTGTGTGTGTGTGTGTGTGTGTGTGTGTGTGTGTGTGTGTGTGTGTGTGCACATGCACGTGTACAGAATTATTTTGAAGGTTTCATGTGGGATTAGCCAAAGTTGGAGCTAAACTCTGGTCCCTTCTTCAAAATGGCCGACAGGAAGGAAGCTGCCACAGACAGGGTCAGGGTCCCGCCCACTTCCTGAAGGGGACCTTGAGTTAAGTATCTGCTTGACAATGGTGTGTGTGTGTGTGTGTGTGTGTGTGTGTGTGTGTGTGTGTGTGTGTGTGTGTGTGTGTGTGTGTGTGTGTGTGTGTGTGTGTGTGTGTGTGTGTGTGTGTGTGTGTGTGTGTGTGTGTGTGTGTGTGTGTGTGTGTGTGTGTGTGTGTGTGTGTGTGTGTGTGTGTGTGTGTGTGTGTGTGTGTGTGTGTGTGTGTGTGTGTGTGTGTGTGTGTGTGTGTGTGTGTGTGTGTGTGTTTCTAATTAAATCCAGAGAGAGAACAGTATGACATTGCTTTGTCTTCTACGGCATTTTCAGCATAAGAAGAAGAATGACTGGAGAGTTGTATCATTCCTAGTTCTGTGTTACAATGAAATTGAATACAACATGTGACCATTGATAGCTGTGCACAGGCTAGTAAGGCTAAAAGGCTTTCACAGTGGTTTCTGTCTAATACCTGTTGGCAATCACTTTTCATTTCTAAATGAAATTGAGATTTTATTACAGTCATTTTAATTTGATAAGGATTTCCCCCTCTAGGACCCTTTTTAGTATAGACCACAGTGGGCCCCATCCCCTACACTGAGAAAGCCTGTATTAGTGGACAATGGAAATGCCACGAATGTATTTTAACCTTGTTTCTCTAACCCCTCAGGAAGGGAGGTCATTTTGGAATGTCTTGCAACACAGATGGGGTCTGTGTTGCAATACAGCCTAAATTTATAAAACCTTTTATTTAGTTACATTTTCAAGGTAACAGATATGCGTCTGTAAAATATATTAATGAGCTGCACAATTTGGGAAATGTAAAAGTTTTTAATTTAAGGTTTGGTTGTTCTACTAATAGAACTCAAGTCCAATAACTGGACACTATGCCACTGGTGGTTGTGTTGGAAAGCAGCCTAAATCATGCTTTCTCAGGCCGTAGGAATGCTTTCACTTTCTATTAACGGCGTATTGAAAGCCTATTTAGTCTATGAAGAACAAATATAGGCTACACACTGTATACACATCTGAGTTAGATGATCTGACACTGGATTGATTATGATATATTGCTAGAATCAGCTTGTTGCCATTTTTGTTGTAACAGCTTTTTTTCCCTCTAACACACATTGGTGGCCATTTGTTTTACAGCGATGTCCTATGGCCAAGTCATTAAATATAATTTTGCCACTGTAATTGATCTTGGCTTTCACTCACCACGCTACCTGTGACACTATGCAACAATATGCTACTCCTCAAGTATTATTGCATTGCATACATTGTAAAGAATGTGTTCATAGATGATTTAGGAATTGTATTGGGTGTCTCAAGACCAATGGTATGGAGAAGGCAAATCATATGAAACACATTTCATATCAAAGCTAGTGGTACGGTAGGCTACTTGTCCATAGCAACGTAACAATAGATACAGTAGGCAACAACTAGACAGCTAGAGAAGAACATTTAAAAGCAAAGCTGTCTCTTTTCCATTGCAGTGTGTTGTAGTTTTGACTGGGTTCTTTATAACAATAACTTGACAATGACAACACACATTAGCTTAGTTGGTAGCCACAGTTTCAGGTTTACTCTGAACGTCAGGTCAGGAATGCGACAACAGGCATCATCAGTCGATCACAACACTCTTCAACACAGTGCTCTTAATCGAACCCGAGTACATATATCACACAGTGCAGTATGATCAAAAGTGATAAAAGAAAAAGAGAAAACGTATTTATTGAACATTTAGATAAATGTTATTCAACCGATTTCAGAAATAGCTAAATGACTGATAATCAACATGCAAAACAAAGTGCATTCCCTATAATAACCAGGTTATTTCTAACTTGATGCAAAGCAAATTAAACGCATATTATTCCAAAAAGAGACTTGACTTGGACATGCGCCCCAAAGACGTCAGACTTGACTTGGACTCTAGCTCAAAGACTTGAGACTTGACTTGGACTCTAGCTCAAAGACTTGAGACTTGACTTGGACTCTAGCTCAACGACTTGAGACTTGACTTGGACTCTAGCTCAACGACTTGAGACTTGACTTGGACTCTAGTTCAATGACTTCAGACTTGACTTGGACTCTAGCTCAACGACTTCAGACTTGACTTGGATTTGCATTGAATTCCTTGTGAGGATCACTGTATTGCAATTCCAGACCTACATACAGTACATGGTTTGAAATCAAAGGTTTTTTATTGTGTGCACCCCCCTTCCCCCGCCCCAACTCTCCGCTCACAGATTTACAGAAGTCTGGGCTTCGACCCCACAGCCCTCCCAAAACCCTTACCTTTAGTGACTCTGGCCCCAGGACGATCACCCTGGGTGGGCTGAGGCCAACGGGTCGAGAGGGTCTAGTAGTGATGTTGGCCCACGGTCCTGCAGTTAGAAATATAACAATATATGAAGTAAGGTAAGGATACTTATTTCAGGACAGAGCCCAAACAGGGATCTGAATTCCTCAACCAGGATCATTCAAACATTTTGTTACTGTTGTTATGCAGGGAGTTGGGACCCACCAGAAGTAACCTGAGCTACTGCCTGGCTCTGTGGGGGTTAGGGTGGGGTCATCCCTATGTTCCCCGGGCTCTATGTTTCCCGGGTTCCATGTTCCCAGATTGATTGATTGATTGAAAAGTTGATTAATGTCCGCCTTGTTTCGAACTGGTTAAGCTTGGCCACTATTTCGAAGTTGGTTAAGGTTAGTTTGGAATCAGGTCTGGTGGTCTATCGCCATGCTCTAAAGATAAACTCTAAGCATAACCGACTATATATCGCTACCGGGGAACATAGGACCCGGGGAACATAGGACCCGGGGAACATAGACATGCTCCCGTTAGGGTTAGCTAACCTGAGCTACTGATTGTCTCTGTGTGGGTTAGCTATTGTACCTGAGCTGCTGCCTGCCTCTGTGGGGGTTAGGGTTAGCTAACCTGAGCTGCTGCCTGCCTCTGTGTGGGTTAGCCAATCTGAGCTACTGCCTGCCTCTGTGTGGGTTAGGGTTAACTAACCTGAGCTGCTGCCTCCCTCTGTGTGGGTTAGCTAACCTGAGCTACTGCCTGTCTCTGTGGGTGTTAGGGTTAGCCAACCTGAGCTACTGCCTGTCTCTGTGGGTGTTAGTGTTAGCTAACCTGAGCTACTGCCTGCCTCTGTGTGGGTTAGCTAACCTGAGCTGCTGCCTCCCTCTGTGGGGGTTAGCTAACCTGAGCTACTGCCTGTCTCTGTGGGTGTTAGGGTTAGCCAACCTGAGCTACTGCCTGTCTCTGTGGGTGTTAGTGTTAGCTAACCTGAGCTACTGCCTGCCTCTGTGTGGGTTAGCTAACCTGAGCTGCTGCCTCCCTCTGTGGGGGTTAGCTAACCTGAGCTACTGCCTGCCTCTGTGTGGGTTATGGTTAGCTAACCTGAGCTACTGCCTGCCTCTGTGGGGGTTAGGGTTAGCTAACCTGAGCTGCTGCCTGCCTCTGTGTGGGTTATGGTTAGCTAACCTGAGCTACTGCCTGCCTCTATGGGGTTAGGGTTAGCTAACCTGAGCTGCTGCCTGCCTCTCAATTTTCAAGTTTCTTTATTAGTTGTCATACAGAAGTACAGAATACTTTTATACAAAATGCTTCTTTCTGTTACGCTCCAGACTGTGCTAGACAAAAATAGATAAGTATAAAATAAAATAAAATAAGTATAGCAAGTATAAAATAGAAGTCACGTACGTAGGCACAAGTGTTCAGTATGTACATATGTACAATGTTCAATGCAGAGTAGAAGTAACTGAGTTACCATACAATATACTATACAATATACTAATATACAATATACTATATAGTGCAAAGCAGAAATGGGATGAGGTACAATTTAGGTACAATTTACAGTAAGGTGTAATGAGGTATGGGTTGTTGTGTGTGTGGATGTGTGTGCTGTGAGTGCATTTGATGGTTGTTACATAGTGTTATTGTTCATTGAGCATCCTGATGGCCTGGGGATAGAAGCTCCTTCTGAGTCTTTCTGTGCTTGCCATGAGACTCCGGTATCGCTTGCCTGACCGCAGCAGTTCAAAGAGGCAGTTGTTTGGGTGGCTGGAGTCTTTGATAATTCTCTTAGCCTTACCCATGCACCGCTTGTTGTAAATGTTCTGGAGAGTGGGAATCCCCCCTCCAATTGTGCGTTCGGCTGAACGGGCCACTCTCTGTAGTCTGCTACGGTCTTGTGCAGTGCTATTCCCAAACCAGGAGGTGATATTGCCAGTCAGGATGCTCTCTATTGTACATGAGTAGAAGTTCTTAAGGATCTTCTGACTGACTTGGAATTTCCTTAGGCGCCTGAGGAAGTAGAGACATTGTCGTGCTTTCTTCACAACACTGTCAATGTGTGTGGGCCATGTCAAGTCCTTGGATATGTGGACTCCAAGGTACTTAAAACTGTTCACTCTCTCAACCGGTGCCCCGTCGATGCTGAGGGGGCTGTAGTCCCTGACCCCCGACCTCCTAAAGTCCACAATCATCTCCTTTGTTTCGCTGACGTTCAGGGAGAGGCTAGGGTTAGGGTTAGCTAACCTGAGCTGCTGCCTGCCTCTGTGTGGGTTAGGGTTAGGGTAAGTTAACCTGAGCTACTGTCTGTATCTGTGGGGTTAGCTAACCTGAGCTGCTGCCTGCCTCTGTGGGGGTTAGGGTTAGTTAACCTGAGCTGCTGCCTGCCTCTGTGGGGGTTAGGGTTAGTTAACCTGAGCTGCTGCCTGCCTCTGTGGGGGTTAGGGTTAGCTAACCTGAGCTGCTACCTGCCTCTGTGTGGGTTAGGGTTAGCTAACCTGAGCTGCTGCCTGCCTCTGTGGGGGTTAGGGTTAGTGTAACTGAGGGGTACAAATCCCTGACTGTATTGAGAGTATGGTATTATTAAACCACTACTTAGTTATGTACTTTAATTACTGGCCATACAGTACATGAATATATATGGTGAACACCCACACAAGAACACGGCATTGACACATAAAGTTCTATTTGAAGGGTATTTATTATTATCAGAGCAAGCAACGTTAGGTTACAGATTGAGAATTATACTCGCGCTTGTAAGGCGAAGAACACACGTAAAGTAGGTCAAGAGCGTAAGTCAATGAGAATAGTAAGATGGGTCTAAACTGACGCCACCTGTGGCATAGCAATTACATAAGGCACACTAGTACCAGCTGGAGACACTGGGGGGTTCCCTCCGGGTGTAAGGCCGGCAGGGTAGAGGAATGTTCGGGTGCAAAGTCTGGGTCAACGCGGAATAACGAGGCTCCAGATACAGGAGCCAGTGCAGTACTCCCTTGATCGGTAGACAAAGCAACAGCTATAATCCAGTATGCTCGACAGCATGGATGAAAGCTAGCCAGCCTCTTCCTAGAGGCGGGCTCGAGTGATGCTCCTCACGGGGGGTAGATCCCACACGATAGTGGGGTAGACGGTTCTCTGCTCCAGCAGTCACGGTACCAAAGCAATATAATCCAACCAGAAAAGGTTCTGCAGTCGCCGGTGTAGGTTCTCCGGTGTACATATCCAACAGTTCTCATCTAGGACTCCTCGGGTGGGGGCACGAGTTTAGGCCGCCCAGCCTGGATAAGTGCACTAGCTATATACACGACGAACCGGTGGTAATGCTGGTCACTGAAGAACGGTAGCCGCACGATACACTATAAATGATAGACTATTACTTCACATTAGAATAAGTCGAACTCAACGGTACTGCGTTAAACTCTGACACTTTAGCAATCTATTCGCACGCGGTTCTCAAGGCTCTATTCAGAGGCAAAGTTGCCCACTTCACTGCACGTTGTCTCGTGGTGAAGGCTTTACTAGTAATGAACGAATTGCTGCTGTTTCCACCTGCGCCGTATTTATACGTAAGGTGAATTATCTAGTGCCAACCTCAGTTCTGTCTCGTATTACTGCGCAAACCTGGACATGTTGAGACATGCCTTGGCGTTGCCTTTGAACTTGCCATTGGGGGTATGGTCGTTGGCGCCTAGGGGTCGCTGTCCAATAGGAGAGCGAATATTATGGTCTGGTTTGTACCCAGGTAAAGGGATATTCCGTGTATATATACAAATAATATACAAGGGATATCAAACGATATACAAATATTATACAAGGGATCTCAAGCAATAAATATATATATTCGGTTTAATCTGACCCTTTGTAACAGTTAGCTAATCTGAGCTGCTGCCTGTCTCTGTGGGGGTTAGGGTTAGCCAACCTGAGCTACTGCCTGTCTCTGTGGGGGTTAGGGTTAGCCAACCTGAGCTACTGCCTGTCTCTGTGGCGGTTAGGGTTAGCTACTGTACCTGAGCTGCTGCCTGCCTCTGTGTGGGCCACCAGCCGGTACTGATAGCTGGTCCAGGGACTCAGAGCTGAGGACAAATCCAGGAAGGAGAGAGGAGGGGTGGTTGCAGGTAGACGTCCCACTGTGGAGATGTGCTGTGTACTGGCCACCCGCCGTTCTACCAGCCACCTAGGGCACAAGAAGACATGGACAATGACTCAACAAAGTGTTGACAACGTCCTGTTTGGGAAGTGTGGTCTTAGTTAGGAAACTATGCTTTTCCGCAGTGAGCAGAAGAAACTCTCTGTGTAACTGATATCTAGGTTAGGTGTGTAACTGGCCTAATATATAACGTGATGCACTGTATGGTGTGCAACCATTTCCTCAGTAGGCCTACAACATATGAAGACATGTGATTTAAGGTCGCTTTCACATATAGTTTTGGTGGACTCGGTGCGGTTCTGGGGGTGAAGTTGCAACATTGTTGCATTCTTCATTTGGTTCGCCTGCGTTCACACAGATATCTGTGAGGCGGACCGAGACCTTCTGAACAATGTCACGCGGTCGAAAAGGGCGCTTGTCTATTGGACAGTGGAAATGTGTGTGTGGCTGCAAGCCCGTGTGTGCGCGTGCGCGTGTGTGAGTGTATGTGTGTGGACTGCGGAGCCCTCCAGATCAGCGGAGCCGAGTTTTGACATGGCATTGATCCATTGTTCTATTGAAGCACATTACCACCATCCTCTCGCTAAACAACTTGTACACCTCGTTGTTTTTGTGAGTGCCCACATTCCCCACAAGCAGCTGTTTTATTTGGTCTTCAGCCCCCCAAGTCTGTCCACGAGACATGTTTACACAGTGTGCTTATTTTGCAGTGAATGTGCACCGCGGTAATATTAATAATAATAACAGCTGTGTTTTTTTTCTTCCTTGTTCTACCCCAAGATGCACAGTAGATAGATAGATGCAGTGTGCTTGTTTTGCAGTGAATGCGCGCCGCGGTAATATTAATAATAATAACAGCTGTGTTTTTTTTCTTCCTTGTTCTACCCCAAGATGCACAGTAGATAGATAGATAGATAGATAGATAGATAGATAGATAGATAGATAGATAGATAGATAGATAGATAGATAGATAGATAGATAGATAGATAGATAGATAGATAGATAGATAGATAGATAGATAGATAGATAGATAGATAGATAGATAGATAGATAGATAGATAGATAGATAGATAGATAGATAGATAGATAGATAGATAGATAGATAGATAGATAGATAGATAGATAGATAGATAGATAGATAGATAGATAGATAGATAGATAGATAGATAGATAGATAGATAGATAGATAGATAGATAGATAGATAGATAGATAGATAGATAGATAGATAGATAGATAGATAGATAGATAGATGGATAGATGGATAGATGGATAGATGGATAGATGGATAGATGGATAGATGGATAGATGGATAGATGGATAGATGGATAGATGGATAGATGGATAGATGGATAGATGGATAGATGGATAGATGGATAGATGGATAGATGGATAGATAGATAGATAGATAGATAGATAGATAGATAGATAGATAGATAGATAGATAGATAGATAGATAGATAGATAGATAGATAGATAGATAGATAGATAGATAGATAGATAGATGCAGTGTGCTTGTTTTGCAGTGAATGCGCGCCGCGGTAATAATATACCCAAGATGGTTTATCAGGTGACTTCCTACGTTTGGTTCTATGAAGCCGAACCGAGACCGACGTTTTCAGGCGGACCAGAGTTCGACTGTTTGGTCCGCGAACCGAGTTCGACGCGCATTCACACAGACCCGAAAAACCGGACTATCGAATTCTGGTCCGAAAGTCCGGACCAAACAGCCCCTGTGTGAAAGCGACCTTACTGTGAGCTGTGGTAAATAACATGTCTTCATCATGTGATTTTTACAAATTGTGCCACAATGTGGCCAAATGACACAACACTGTGCACGCCTGGCCCATAGGTCTGGAGAGTCAAGAGTCAAGTCAAGTCAAGAGTTTTATTTGTCACGGCATACAAGCATACAGTGAAATGCGGGGGGTCATGCCCGCAGCGATGTGCAACACAAGTAATAGACAGGAATAGGACATTTGTGCAATAATACGATGTGCAATAATACAATGCAATAATACAAGTAATAATAATAACAACAGGTATATGTACATAAAGTTTACAAGAGCATGGTAAGACATGCTAAGGTCCTGCGATAGTGCATACACAGTTAGCTACGGATGAGGCACTGGGTCTTATGTACACTACTATACATGCTATACTATACAATCTACAGTTATACTATGTGTCCTTATGCTAGCTTGCTACATCCCTCCGTTTACCATACAAGAACCTCTCCCGCTCTTATTTTTTAAAGTGACCTTTTCCATTGCATAAGGTGTCCGTTGAGTGTGGGCGTGTGCAGCATGTGTGTGTGTTCATGCTAAAGTGACTGCTTAGTGTGTGAGCATATATAGTGTGTGTGTTGTGTGTGTGCTCATGTGTGCTTGTGTGTGGAGAGTTCAGTGTTCAAGATTCTGATGGCCTGGGGGAAGAAGCTGAGCCGAAGTCTCTCTGTCCTAGTTGCTGGTGTTCGCAGGCGTTTGCCTGACCGCAGCAGCTTGAACAGGCTGTTGTTGGGGTGATGAGGGTCTTTCCTTATTCTGCAGGCTCTGGATTTGCACCTCTTGTTATATAAGGCCTGCAGGGGTGGTAGTGCAATATCCGTGGTACGCTCGGCTGAGCCCACCACTCTCTGTAGGGCCTTCTTGTCCTGTGCCGTGCTGTTTCAATACCAGGCAGTGATGTTTCCAGTCAAGATGCTCTCTACAGCTGCGGAGTAGAAGGACTGGAGTATCTTTCCCGATACTCTGAACTTCCTTAACTGTCTCAAGTGGTAGAGGCGCTGCTTCGCCTTCTTTACGACTGAGTCTATGTGTGTTGTCCATGTCAGGTCCTCTGAGATGTGGACCCCCAGGTACTTGAAGCTGCTCACCCTGTCCATGATAGCCCTGTTTATCCTCAGTGGTGTGTGTGTACCCTGCTGTGTTCTCCTCAAATCCACGATCAGCTCCTTGGTTTTACCAATGTTCAGGAGCAGGCTGTTGTCCTGGCACCAGCGTTCCAGTGCCTCAACCTCCTCCCGGTAGGCTTTCTAATTGTTGTCAGAGATCAGCCCCAACACCACTGTGTCGTCCGCAAACTTTCCTATGGAGTTGGAGCTGAACTTGGCCACACAGTCATGTGTGTATAGTGAATACAGTAGGGGTCTCAGAACACAGCCCTGGGGGGACCCGATACTCAGGGTGATGGTGGTGGAGGTCTGACCCCCCACCCTGACCGCCTGGGGCCTTTCACTCAGAAAGTCAAGTATCCAGGCGCTCAGAGCGGGGCTCAGACCCAGCTCGATCAGCTTGTCCACCAGTCTGGTGGGGATGTGGTAACCTTGACTGGATTTCATATCTAATATGTGTGAATAATTAGAGAATCATAATGTAAAAGCCAGGCTCAGCCAAAGGTAATAGTATTGGCGTTACAAGACAGCCATTCTCAACCCCCACACGTGACTGAGTACTGTATGTAAATATGGTGATAGCCCCCACTGGGTGCAGAGGGCAGACCAGCCCAGCCCAGACTTGTGAAGAGTAGAATGTATTCACAGGATGATAGTCATCGAAACTAATTCACAAAACAAGTTATTCTTTATCACTGTTTGATATCAAAATATAAGCCAAGAGTAAAACTGTAATAATATTAGAAGTGTGTAAATTCATAATACACTAGAGACTTGGTAAAATGTTTAAGTGGAATACCCCCTGGACTGAGAAAGACCTGAGCAGCCAAGGAGGGGGGTCATCAAAAGCACCCTCCTCTGTTTACTGAAGGAAGACCCACACAGGAGATCAATTTGGGGACAGCCCCCACAGAAGAACCAACCGGATTGGACCAAACGTATTATTAAAATGTGCTACTATTGGTGGGAAATTATAGTATTTAAGAGAAAAACAGTGTTAATTCGAGGAGCCCAGACACCCCAGAGTTCTGCGGCTCCCGCCCCACCAGAGAATGCTGTCTGCTGATTTTTCATGTAAGTAAGCTGGATGGAGTAGTCACTGTTTGTGATATATAGATTTAGATGCTTATCTTAAAAACCAGGCTTACTCATGAGAAAAGTGCTTACAGTAGATTCTCTATTTTCATTGATGTTAACAATGACTGTTGTATGTACATGCTGGGGTTTGAGAATGCAAACCTTGTTGATCCTTTGTACAAGACAAACATGTTAATGTACTCTGATAATCCTTGTATGTGAAAAGCAACCTTTTAATTCACTCTGAGCCGCCGAGGCAAATAAATGGGTTTGAACTATAGTTCTTCTTTTGCCTGGCCTAAACAGTTATTTTCTCTATCAGTAGAGAAAGACCATTTGAATCATTGATGACCCTTCTTTCCTCCTTCCAGATAGCAATCTCATTGTACTGTAAAATAACCTTAGATATTCGTTAAGAATATACCACAGGGACTATGGTGTTGAACGCTGAGCTATAGTCAATGAACAACAGTCTCACTGTAGCCCCCCTTCTGGCAGTCTAGGTGAGAGAGGGTGCTGTGCAGTACTTGGGAGACCGCATCGTCAGTGGACCTGTTTGGCCTGTATGCAAATTGCATAGGGTCCATATCACTGGGGAGGGAGGCACAAATGTAATCCTTAACCAGCCTCTCAAAACACTTCCTGACCACAGAGGTGAGTGCCACCGGTCTGTAGTCATTAAGACCTGTTGGGGAGGGTTTCTTTGGTACCGGTATTATAGTAGACACCTTGAAACAGGCAGGGACCACGGACTCCACCAGGGATAGATTATGGTGGTATGGTGGTACAGGGGCTAGCTGGTTAGCACAGGACTTATTGTAAGTATACGTCCTGTTATCCCATCTGGGCCAGCTACCTTTCTGGTGTTCACCCGCATAAATGTTCTTCTCACACTGTGTTCCGTCAATGAGAGAGTGCCCCCGCCCCCCCGCGGATGCCCCCCCCCCCATCCACGACAGTCGGCGCGTCAGTGACGTCGCTAGCCGGTGAGCTAGCGTCGCTACTGTCTGCGCCAAACCGAGCGTAAAAGGAGTTGAGCTGGTCCGCGAGAGAGGCGTCGGCATTCTCCATTGAGGGGGCGTTGACTTTGTAGTCAGTTATCGTCCGCAGTCCTCGCCATAAGCCTCTTGTGTCGTTCTGGGCCATTTGTGCCTCCATCTTATCAGTATACATCCTCTTAGCAAGTTTAACAGCTTTGCGCAGAGTATAGACTGTCGCCTTATACTCCTCCATATTTCCTGTTGCTCTGCCCAGGTTATAAGCAGTGGTGCAGGTTTTCACAGCTGCTCGGATATTACTGTCAACCCACGGTTTCTGGTTCGGGAACACCCTCACTTTTTTCATGGGGACAATATTATCAGCAAGTGTTGTTATAAAACTAACAACCACCTCAGCAAACTCGCTGACGTCACTGGCGCTTCCCTGGAACATTTCCCAGTCGACGTCCTTGAGTGCATCCTGTAGCATGGCCTCTGATTGGTCGGACCACTGTTTTACCTCACGTGACACGACGGCGTCCCGTGATCTCTGCCTGTAGGCAGGAATAAGTAAAATGGCGTCGTGGTCAGATGTACTGGATTCTCCAGCTAAAGGAGGGGCCGGTACTGCCCTGTAACCAGCTTTGAATGGGGTGTAACAGTGGTCGAGCGTATTTCCTCCTCTTGTGGAGCAAGCGATGTGCTGAAAAAAGTGTGGCATGACTTTCTTCAGGTTTGCTTGATTGAAGTCGCCAGCTACTATCATGGCTGCGTCTGGATGTTTAATCTGTTGTTTGGTTAGGTGTCCTTGTAGATCCGCCAGTGCCCTGACGGTGTTGCCTTGTGGAGGAATATACACCGCCGTCATGATAATGGCAGTGAATTCTCTGGGGAGGTGAAACGGGCGACATTGAACCGACAAATGCTCTAGGACCGGTGAGCATGAATGGGACAGAATCTTTACCTCCTTCGGATTGACCCAGTTGTTGTTGGTCAGAAGAAGTAGTCCTCCTCCAACGCTCTTGCCGGACTCTTCAGTACGATCTGCTCGAAAGACTGAGAAGGACTCGGACAGAGATATTATGTGGTCCGGAGTGGATGCTTTGAGCCATGTCTCCGTAAAGCACATAATATTGCAATCCCTCACGTCCCGGTCAAAACGGACCCTTGCGCGCAGATCGTCCATTTGATTCTCCATGCTCCGGACATTTGCCAGCAGGATTGAAGGGATACCTGGCCGGTAAGGAGAACCTTTCAGTCTCTTCTTAATTCCACTTCTGCATCCTCTGTGGGGATGTAGTAAGTAAGTTAGTAAGTAAGTTAAGTAAGTTAGTCAAACGTTATTTGTATAGCACCTTTTTAAACACAGGTTGTTTGGTGTATATGTTCTTATTTGTGAAAAAAAGTTATGCACTGAAATGTCGTATCACGTTCCATTTGTGTATACAATATGGTGAATAAAATAGCTATGCATCCCCCACCCTGTGTAACCCCTCCTGCTGCTTTGACACCCAAATTTCCCCTAGGGGATCAATAAAGGAGTATCTTATTTTAAAGAAATCTGAATCTGAATCTGAATCAGCTTTCATGAGTAACACTTCACTTCCAGGTTTCATGACAATCGGGTGGACAACATACTGTAGTAGGGGAAGTTATTTTCCAAAAAAGTGAATTGGTGGAAAATCCAATATGGCCGCCATGGGTGGTCTTACAGTCTGTTGTAACCAAGACCAAGGTTACCTGTATATGTGGACAACATCTGGTGTTAATTAGACCAATGGCGTCTGAGTTATGGCATTTCAAAGTTGGACATTTTGACCTTTGATTATAGCGCCACCATGAGGCCGATCGGTGTGCAATTGTGATGGATTAGAACACATCTATCATTGTGGCAAATTCCTGAATTTCCCCAAGAGGATCAATAAAGGAATATCATATCTCATCTTAAATTGCATGTCTCTGTCAGCTCAATAGCATTTTATAAAAATTTTGGGACGGACCAACTGAAAGATCAACTTATACTAGCTGGTTGGTTGTACCTAGTAAAAATACATGTATATATTGTTGACAGCAGCATATATACATTTTTATCTTGATTAATAATCTCTAACCCTTGGAGTGGGCCGTTGTCTCTCTGTGGCACTCCCCAGGACAGGAGAACTGAGGTGGGGGTGTCAGAGTATAGTTGGGGGGCTGGGACCCCTTGCGGAGGGGCTGGGGGGAGTACGGAAAGGCTGAGACACCTCAGACAATGAACAGCCCACAATGGTACAAGCCTCCACCTAGAGAGAGAGAGAGAGAGAGAGAGAGAGAGAGAGAGAGAGAGAGAGAGAGAGAGAGAGAGAGAGAGAGAGAGAGAGAGAGAGAGAGAGAGAGAGAGAGAGAGAGAGAGAGAGAGAGGATAGTCAAATAGTTGGGAGGGGTGTGTAGGTTGAGGGACATAATGACATACTGTATTGTACTTATATCAGTCTATATTATTTAAGCATTATATCACACCTAGGAGTGTGTTATATGAATTAGATCATGCCTAGGGGTGGTTATTAGGCCCGACACGCAGCAGAGGGTCGTTAGACCCCCCTAGGCATGATCTAATTCCTATAACACACGACTACAAGTGGTGTAATGTCTTTTATACAATGGCAGAATTCACCCAACCTTATTACTATAGAATAAACACACAGTAATTGAAGCATAATGGAGATTTATTCACAAAACCATCCACAGAGAAAGTAGATCCAATAGTAGATCCACTAGTAGACACCAGAGGGAGCTCCACAAACCATGTTAAACCCAGATTTGGCTCAAACAAGGGACTAAACGCCCCTAAACGAGAAGCGTTTTGATAGAGAAAAGCGAGACAGACGTCAAATGTATATACTCTCTTTTTTAGACTCTTCTTGTATCACAAACAGTACTGTATTTGTAAATCTGGTATGTCATAAATGTCTAGATGTAGCAGTACTGTCTATCTGTATGTCATGTATGTCATATATGTTATGATGCATTGAAAATGGGGGACCCTGATGTAAACAAGACGAAAGTCTTTCTCTGGTCTGCATCCCCTTAACAATTGTGTGTATTGAGCTGTACTGTATTGTACCCATTCTGCAATCTGTTAATAAAATGTTCAATCAATCAATCAAATAACAACCGGTAACTTCACTGTGCTTCTTAAACAAGATGTAGCAGTACTGTCTGTCTGTATGTCATGTATGTTATAGGCCTATATGTTATGATGAATTGAAAATGGGGGACCCTGATGTAAACAAGACGGAAGTCTTTCTCTGGTCTGCATTCCCTTAACAATTGTGTGTATTGAGTCGTACTGTATTGTACCCATTCTGCAATCTGTTAATACACTTTTCAATCAATCAATCAATCAAATCTGACAAAAATAAATAATTAAAAAAACGTCTGCCATTTTGTTTTGTTTTTAATCTCCGCGATTTTTCTTTTGTTTCACAATGAGTCACGACAAATTAATTACATAATCCATGTGTATGTAACGAACTAACATATTCCAGTTGACTGTATCTTTTTTGGAGGATTCGTTCAAAAGCTATTCATACTTCCATTTTTCTATCTATGGCGGATTGATTCAGACAGAAAAAAAAGTAATTCGGTTGTGGGAGGGGATCTGGGGTCACGTGGAGTGTGTTATACTAAATAACAACCGGCAACTTCACTGTTTCAGCCAATCAGAATCAAGAAATGTGCATGCCATTGTATAACAGGTTTTACATGGATATACTTCTAAAGCAGTTTCCCCAGCATTGACTGTACCTGTATGCTGTAGATCTGGTAGGGTAGGAGTTGAAGGAAGATGTAACTACTAACGTTCCCTGGGACAGTGGCTGAGAGGGTGGAGATGGGGCCGGAGGCTGGTGGAGAAGGCGTAGAGCTTACTATGGTGCTATGATGCATTGAGTTGGGGTTGAGGCTCTGTGCTGTGCTGGAGATGGTGCTGGAGCTGAGCCTGGGGTCGGGTACGGTGTCTCGACTACTGGATCGTGTGGGGATGAACGGGTCAGAACTGGGGCCTTGACTTAAGTTAGGGATGTTATTGGAGCCATGTATCACGTCAGTGCCAGAGTTTGTATTGGACATGATACTAGTAGCTGGGTCAGTGATTAGCGTAGCAGCATTCAAGGCGGGGTTCATGCTAGCATTATCTCCTTGGTTAGAGATAATGACGCTGGGGGGGCTGGGGGTAGAGCTGGCCTGGGGTGGAGGTGGAGATAGAGGGTGTAGTTGGTGATGAGACCATTGGGCTGGGATGGAGGAAGCCAGTACACGCTCACATTATGAGGGTGGAGGTCTGATAATATTGGAGGGGTCCACTGATCCAGGCCCTGGAGAGAGAAAGAGAGTGGGGAGAGAGAGAGAGAGAGAGGGAGAGAGAGAGAGAGAGAGAGAGAGAGAGAGAGAGAGAGAGAGAGAGAGAGAGAGAGAGAGAGAGAGAGAGAGAGAGAGAGAGAGAGAGAGAGAGAGAGAGAGAGAGAGAGAGAGAGAGAGAGAGAGAGAGAGAGAGAGAGAGAGAGAGGAGGAGGGGGGGGGGGGGGGGAATTGAGAGAAAAATATACATATTCCATAAAGGGAGAACAAATTATCTTACTCCGTCTCCGCAAAATGATCATGTGACCGAGGGTGACATCACAAGGACAAACAGTGATTTAGCCACCCCTATTCCAGGGATTAACATGCAAACTCTCTCTCTCACTCACTCACTCTTTATTCCTCCCCTTCCACACACACACACACACACACACACACACACACACACACACACATGAATATGCAAATCATCTCAGTTAAACAGGGGCACAGCAGATCACATGTCTGCAACATGAGTGAGTGAGTGAGTGAGTGAGTGAGTGAGTGAGTGAGTGAGTGAGTGAGTGAGTGAGTGAGTGAGTGAGTGAGTGAGTGAGTGAGTGAGTGAGTGAGTGAGTGAGTGAGTGAGTGATTGAGTGAGTGAGTGAGTGAGTGACTGACTGACTGACTGACTGACTGACTGACTGACTGACTGACTGACTGACTGACTGACTGACTGACTGAGTGAGTGAGTGAGTGAGTGAGTGAGTGAGTGAGTGAGTGAGTGAGTGAGTGAGTGAGTGAGTGAGTGAGTGAGTGAGTGAGTGAGAGTGAGTGAGTGAGTGAGTGAGTGAGTGAGTGAGTGAGTGAGTGAGTGAGTGAGTGAGTGAGTGAGTGAGTGAGTGAGTGAGTGAGTGAGTGAGTGAGTGAGTGAGTGAGTGAGTGAGTGAGTGAGTGAGTGAGTGAGTGAGTGAGTGAGTGAGTGAGTGAGTGAGTGAGTGAGTGAGTGAGTGAGTGAGTGAGTGAGTGAGTGAGTGAGTGAGTGACATCATGGTATGGCATGGCACAATAGTATCGTAATCACATACAGCAAGCTTGAGACTGGTCGGTTACCCTCTCTCACTCACACCAAAGACACACAGGCACACAGCTTTCACAGAAGTGTTCAAATAGGCTTGAAACACACAACACAATGTTAAAATTATGGCGGGTGCTATTCTTTAAAATACAGAAAAACAAGGTCTGCGTCTTTTTGTGAGTGTCATGATTTGTGGAAAAATACATTGCTGTTGAGTTTTTCAATGTAAATCTTTGGCACTTTGAGCACTTCATTGCATTGGGCTGACGGCAGACTACAACTGATATCTCCTATAACCGTGGCAAATCACACCCACTAACCCACCCTGTAGCAAATGAACTGCCTTACCTCCGATATCGTGATGTGATTGGCTGCAAGCTAGCCTAGTTTAGCACAAATGAAGGATGCTGATACAGACTAGCTAGCCTAGCTGTTGGCTAAAAACACTTATCCCGGAGTTGTAAGCTGCTAGGCTAGTGGTCCATATCTGCTTCCGTAAATGTTTTCCTTAAAGAAAAAGCTGTTACATCATGAGCTGATTCTAGACATATTGTAGTAATTGTAGATCATCTGACTCACGCGTTCATGCAGTATGTAGCCTACATGTTTTCTTCTTCGACTAAATAACTTTCTTTAAAAAAATAAATAATGGCTGCTTGTTCTTGCTTTAGATCTGGTAGCTGCAAAAAGCATAGTTAACTGTTAATAAGTGCATAGTCAACTGCTAATAAATACATTTACCGTAATAAAGCAACAAAAAAGGTTTAACAATGACAGAATAGAGCTTTACCGATCTGTCGACTAGGTTTGGTCTCCCCGCCTCCCATTTCTTTTGGTATTTCCAAGTTAGACACTGTGTCCAATCACTATTACCGGGCTTTCCCCAACTGCTCCCGACGCAGACGTGTGAGAGGCTCATCCAGCATGACCCATTCCAAAAACAAAATTGTAACTTAACCCACATGTTTTACACATGTCCGCTCTTTGACTAACCTCTGGAAAAATTACTTCGACACAATGTCCAAAATATTCACACTCTCTGTAAATATTTCTCCACATACTGCCATCTTTGGTATTCCAGAAGACTATGCACGGTTCACTTCCAGACTATTAGGTTTTCTGGCGTTTACCTCCTTGATAGTGAGACGCCATCTCCTTCTCCAATGGAAGTCTACTAAACCACCCTCTAGCACCCAATGGCTGAGAGACGTGATGTCCTTTGTAAAATTAGAAAGAATCAGATATTCCACCAGAGGTAATCTAAGACAAGTACATTCCCAAAAAAATGGGACCCACTCCCGACATACTTTAACTCCATCTAATCCCACCTCACTGAATGATCGAGCATTTTATAAGGGCCTTATACCTATTAACTAACACTTAATACAAGGACCTTAATATAAAGCGTTACCAACATATTTTAGGTTAAAAAATAAGTTGAAAAATAGAAGGTTGACGAGTGAGCAAGCTGCCAACTAGCAGCGCATGTATCCAACCAGGTGCATTCAACATGGGCACATGAGAAGTACAGTAAAGAGGGGATACATTTATGTGCAGCCGGCACGGCTACCAAAACAAAGAACACATAAGCTGGAATAACCACACACACAGAGGGAGTGCTCATAATACCATCACCCCACTATATCTTACGGCAAATAGTTGTTTTCTGTTATATACTGTACATGTTCAGAATCAGGGATATAGCACTTTTAAGGTATGTCTACCTCCACCAAGGCGAAGCATGTAATGGTCTCAAGTAATGGTCATATTACCATGAAATTAGCTGTGCGCAATAATGACCCCATATCATTCTTACCATATATCTATCCACATCTGTCTGTACATACCTGCACATACTCCTTTTACATATCTGTAGATACTACATATCTACTACCACATACCCACTCTACTACAGTAGTTACACTGCTGGCCAGTATGACTACAAACATACTGTCTTGGTCTGTATCACTGTACATATACTACAACTCTGTACATCTGGTTAGCACTACACCCAGTAGTACTCATTTATATATTTTATACCCAGTTTAATCACGTGTACATTGTATATTACTATTGCACCTTACTGTTACATTTGCACTCTGGTTGGATCACAACAGTATTTTCGTTGTACTGTACTTGTGCTGTATAATGACAATACATTTGAATCTAATCTAATAAAAAGAAGCCCATTGCGTTTTGTGACCCCATGACCTTTCCTCTAGCATCACCATCAGGCTACATTTAGAGCACGATATCTTGAAAAGTCATGACATAATTGTAAGGGCATGACATAATAAATAAAGGTTTACTGTGCACATTCATCACATGACACAGCATTCATGATAAATGTAGATGTTTTTAGAGGGAGTACAGTTATGTCAGAGGTTGGTAGCAACGACAAGCATCATTCTTCTCTCTCTGTCTCTCTCCCTTTCTGTCTCACCTCTCCACTACTCGCTCCTCTCCCCACGCCACCCCACTCACACAGACCTCCCTGCTAAATAAACAATGCAGAGCGTTGACCTTTCGGGTTAACGTGTTTCAATGCTAGCTCCACTCAGCACTCACACTGATTCAGTTACCACAAAGGTCCACCACACATCACCAATTACCAAGGAGCTGGCTGTCTATCTGCCTGGCTGAATTTCTTCAGTATTACGCCTCCGTGGTTGGCTACCTGCCTGTCTGTCTGCTTTTTCATAGTCGGTTAGTTGGTGGGTCTGAACGAATAACCGAATAGTCAGTGTGTGCCGACATTCACCAAACCTAGAATATGTTAACACATTCCCCGCCAATCCCGTTGTACAGCGTGTTTGCCGGCCATGCAAATTCTGCCAGACCACGCTGTACAGCGTTATTGAGATCATATTTCATTTTTTCGCCATGGCATTCATAATTCTGCCACCCAGCCTCTGGTGATACAGTGGGACCCTGCACAATAGTGCAACGCCTCAATACCGCCGCCTGGTGGATGATCGGGCGAGTTACAACCGGAAGTGGCCATCGGTGCATCTGGGAAATCTGTCCGGCAGTCACATATCGTTGCGGGACTACAGACAAACACTGGCGTGCATATGGATTGCTGCCAAAACTCAATAATCTATATGATTTGGGCGTTTATTGCACCATACAAACAGGAAATGGATCTAGTAGATCGACGTCAAATAAGTGGGATCTTTTTCCTCCAGTCTCATCATCGAACGGTAAGAGGACAGTAACGTTATTTTCAAGCCGATTGTACATTTCTTTATTTACAAACCATCTGATCAATAAATCAACCCATACTACATAAAGCATTTACTGACGATCACAGAATTATAAACGAGGGGGGGGGGGTTTCCCCCCCTTGGTTTTTTTCTTTTGGTCAAATCATGTTGTGCAATAGTCACTTTTGGTGAGTTGTTTCTATACAATTCAGTTATATGACATTTAGGTATGACACAGGACTACACAAGCATTTTTTGTATAGAAATGTGTCAACAGACTCAAGCAGGGAACCACAATATTTTGCATACGAATTATGCAGAATGTAATATCATAACTGTCTATTACTTTTCTTGTAATTGAGCCAATTTTCCTTAGGTACGGTTTTGAGGTGTGTGTTCAACAGAATGTAGTATCAAAAACACATTCACAAAAAGTATGGGTTACTGAATGCTGAACTGCACTGTTATAATCACTAAGCCATTGTAAGACCTTACCTGTGTCCCTGTATCACTTGTCTCTGCTGCCCTTTGATTTAAAAACGTCCCTATGTGCATTTTCCTTTTTTCTTGGGCATATTTCAGTTAGTCACAGTAAAAGTCACCTAGTAAAAGTGAGATAATTGACAATATCAAAACATGCTAGGGCTGTACCGAATAGTTCGAAGCTTCGTTCATAATGTTGACATTCAAATTCTAAATCAATATAAAAAATTGTAAGAAAAAAAAGAAAACCGTATTTTTTTTTATTTTTCAATTTTTATTTGCCAAGGTATGGCGAGTATGCCATACCTTGCCATACCAGAACGACGCCCCTGTGCCACAGTAGAACAATTCTAATGTCCCACACTAGAAACAATTTTCATTCGATTTTCTTGAAGTTTCCCACGGGCTACGTTGCAGCCAGCTACTCAGCCAAGGAAGAATAACAGCGCTAGCGGGCCAGAAGCCAGGCAGGAACAGCACGTCTAACACTGCCTCCTAGTGGCTGAAATCGAAAATGTCATGCTGAACGTTGCATATTAGTCAACATGGTTCCACCAATGATGTTCTCAACAAACTGCATATGAAAAATGTCTGTCTGTCTATGAGCCTGTTCCTCTTGGTCTCTACGGGTAATCAAGGAGTGTGTATGTCTCTATCAGATGAGTCTGTTGTGCTGTTGTGTAACATGACCTGTTAGCCTGTAGGCAGGGCCGCCTGGGAGAAATGCGAGGCCCTGTGCGAGATTTAACGCGAGGCCCCCCCCCCCCCCCCCCCCAAGGTAAAAAAAAAAAAAAAAAAAAAAAATTATATATATATATATATATATATATATATATATATTTTTTTTTTTTTTTTTTTTTTTTTTATACAGTCAACATATTCTTAAATAATAGCGCTGCCCGAGGCGGGGCATGATACAGTCAACATATAGCAAAAGAGAGAGCGAGAGAGAGCTCCCGTTCTACAGTCAATATACAGTGTACAGAGAGAGAGAGAGAGAGAGAGACACATTGGAAAGAAATTGAAATGCTATTTGGCCCTAAACAGAGAGTACACAGTGGCAGAATACCTGAGCACTGTGACTGAAGATCCTTGAGCACAGCCTAGCCATCGAGAAAGGCCGCCATAGGCAGACTGTGTGTGTTAGAAAGAGAGAGAGAGAGAGAGAGAGAGAACATGTGTGTTTGTCATGTGTGTGTGTGTGTTAGAGAGAGACTATAGCATGTATGAGAGATTCAAAAGGACAAAGATCAACACTTAAATCCAACAAGAAGAGGGTCAACAGAGAAACCAAAGCAGCAAGGAGCCAATGGCCGACATCAGCTAAATAGGCTAGCCAGGTACTGTGACACCAGGCCACGTGACACACACAACGTGGCTACACAAACGACCATTCACACACAGCACATGTCGTATCTCCAAATGTTGTGAAGTAGCATATGTTTTGCCTGGAAAAAAACATCGTTATTAACAAAACATTCGGGAGGGGAAGGAAGGAAGAGTGGGGTAATGTCATCATGACATTTTCATTAATCCAAGTTACCTGCACGATGAACGCTGGGCGAAAGGCCGCAAGGTCTCCACGTTGACGAAAGGCCTCTCGCTGGCGGGACAAAAAGAAGCTATGGCCACTGGCCAGAGCCTTGTCATGGTGCAGGCCCGACTACATCTTCTGTCAAAGGGCCTGCTATTCTCAAGGCTAACTGATAGCATCAAACGAACGTTCCCAGCTGACGCTAAACAGCTAACAGTTAGCTCACACAGTTAGCTACTAGTAGTATTAGCTAGACCAGTTTGGCTCCAAGAGAGAAAGAGAGATAGGGTCAGGTGACTCAGATCCACGGCGGGTACATAATCATAAGTTGACTCACCATAACGCAGTATCAACGTGGAAGGATACTTTCTTGGCCCCACGGTGTAATTTCGGCGTATTGCTGCCTAACAGATTTATCTGCTCACAAGTTCTCTTCTCCTTCTTTTGAAAAGACATCCACTCGCCTCGCCTGGTTAGCTAACGCTAGTTAGCATTTAGCTAAGCTAGCTACTAGCCGACATGGCTATACCGAAAGGCTCCGGCCATTTGTCCCGCTAGCGAGAGGCCTTTCGTCAACGTTCCTTGGTTGGTGACCGACCGACTGATAATGACCGACCTCTTTCTTCGTCTTGGCTATTGGGCATAACTAA
>NC_140166.1:105223725-105246225 GCF_963971535.1 Notolepis coatsorum
TTTTTTTCTCTTGAAACCAGTGTCAATATATATATGTAGTGTCAATAATCCTCTCAAAGCGAGTAATCATGTCTTGAAACATCTCATTTTAAGATCATCACAGTCTCACAATGTCTTGAATTAATCGCAGCTGATTGGTAGATAAAAAAAAATACAATTATGTATGTACTAATTATATAATTAAGTAAATGGTAAAGAAATGGTTTGATGTAAATAAGCTATCACTGAATCTGAAAAAAACTAAATTTATGATTTTTGGCAATCGAAAACTAGATGAAAATATAGTACTGACCATAGATGGAGCTGATATAGAGAGAGTTAATGAATTTCGTTTTCTTGGTGTGATTATGGATGATAAATTAACATGGAAATCGCACATAGCACACGTTAAAAAAAAGATGTCCAAGAGTATTTTTGTTATGAATAAAGTAAAGGATGTGTTAGAGTATGAGGCAATGAGAACACTCTACTGCTCACTCATCTCACCTTATATCAGTTATTGTGTTGAAGTATGGGGGAATACTTATGGGACAAATATAAAACCATTATATATACTACAGAAGAGGGCTGTACGAATCACACATAAAGTGAGTTATCGAGAACACACAAATGTATTATTTATTAAATCTAGAATAATTAAACTTGAAGACATGGTTAAGTTTCAAACAATGTTAATTATGTTTAGGGCAAGAAATAATACACTGCCAGAAAAACTTCAAAATCTTTTTCATTTAGAAAGTGAGTTTAGTAGGAGAAAATACAATTTTAAACATCAGTTTGCACATACCACACTTAAACAGATGTGTCCTTCAGTTATTGGTGTAAAGTTATGGAATTCTCTCCATAGCGAGCTTAAGGGATGTAACAGTGTTTATCAATTCAAAAAAATTTATAAAAAAAAATATTTAGTCAGTATGAAAATCAAAATGTGATCTGAATGGTGAGATCTTTTTTTTTTCTCTTCTCTTTCTTTTCTTTTTTATTCTGTATCATTATTATTATTATTTAAATTTTTCTTGTTTAACTGTGGATTGTGTTTCTTTTATAATGGTATAAATGATTATTTGTGTAAATAAGGTTATACGCCGACCATTAAGAAAATACATGTTAGTTTAGGAATAAGGGGCAGGTAATTATAAGATTTATTCTTCTTCCTGCTCCTTTTGTCCACGGAATGGCTATTTATGATTTTTTAATGAAGAAACTATGATTGTATTATTCCATGTGGCAAATAAAAACTCTGAACTGAACTGAACTGAACTGAAATATCATGGAAATTAAAGACATGGTTTTTGGATATATTTCTATGCGATTTCTATATTATTCCAAGCTCTTGCAGAGGGATCTCTTATCATACCTGCAAACAGAAGCACACAATCATTGTTAACCTTGGTATACATGGAGAGTAATAAAAAGCTATACCACTAAATATGTCAAGCAATGCTGAGGAGATTTTTACGGTAGCTGCTCGGAAAGCAGGAGCTTTATAATCACTGCTCTCTGTGGGTTGGTTGCTTGGTTAGTTTGGTCATTCCTGTGTGCATACATGTGTGTGTGTGTGTGTGTGTGTGTGTGTGTGTGTGTGTGTGTGTGTGTGTGTGTGTCTGTGTGTGTGTGCGTGCGTGCGTGCGTGCGTGCGTGCGTGCGTGCGTGCGTGCGTGCGTGCGTGCGTGCGTGTCATACAGCCAAACTACAACACCACCTATTCCCATACAACCCTAACCTTTCCCTCTCCCTCATGGACTACAACATGTAATGTCACTACCTGCTCTGTCACTCTCCTCTCTCGAATATCATGCAGTATGTATCTCTAGTCCATTCAATCTCACCATTGTTAATCTCTATTGCCCCCCAGGTCCCCTCGAACACTTCCCAGACAAGCTGGACATGCTTTTAAGCTCCTTTCCATAAGATGGCACCCCCTTTCTCCTAATGGGTGACTTCAACCTGACTCGTCTCAGTCAGCCACAAACCTGGCAGCTCCTTGGATCTCATATTCTCCTGTGACTCCAGCATAATTAACACCATGGTAACTCCCCTCCCCTGACTACTTCTTTATATCCTTCTCACTAACTATTATGCTAAACCCCAAACCATCCACTCCAACCCAATAATTCATTCAGACGCAATGCTCCCTATCCCTATCCACCCTCTCCTCTGACATCCTATCCACTCTACTTTTGAGTGAGACTTTCTCTGCTCTCACCCAAGATACGGCAACCTCCACCCTCCGTTCAGCCCTCTCAACCTCCTTCGACAAGCTCTGTCCCCTCGCTGAGAAACCTGCTCGCCGTTCCCCACCCAGTCCATGGCTGTCAGATGCAGTGAGATAAGAAAGACAGGTCCTGAGAGCGGCTGAGAGGAAGTATAAAAAGACACGCCTCACTGGTGACATCACTACCTATCATAACCTCTTTTTGGCATTCTCCAAAAACATTACTAGTGCCAAAGCGTCTTTCTTTCACTATAATATCAAGGCCTCGGCTAAGAACTACCGTAAACTGCACGCCACCATGTCATCCCTCCTCAATCCCCCTCCACCCCCCCCCCCCCTCTCTCTCTGCCGAAGATTTTGCCACATTCTTTGAGAAAAAAAGGAGAGAACATCTGCAGCTGCTTATCCCCTGTTAAAAATGCTGAATCAAGAACCTCATCTTTTACTCTGTCATCCTTCTCTCCCATTACAGATGTCGTAGCGTTGACACTGGTAACGTTGAACCGTCCAACTACATGCCAGCTGGACCTGATACCCTGCCCAATCCTCCAGACCATAGCATCAGATATCTTCCCATTCCTGACTGCAACCATCAACTCCTCCCTCAACTCCGGGTGGTTCCCACCTCCCTAAAACAAGCCAGAGTCACATCACTCATAAAAAAACCAACCCGAACCCCACCATCAGAGATAACTATTGCCCTGTCTCTCTTCTCTCCTTCCTCTCTAAATCACCTGAACATGCTGTATACAACCAACTCACTGCTTATCTATTACAGAATGACATCCTAGACCCGAATGGGTCAGGCTTCAGGACTGGTCACCCCACAGAGACGGCCCTCATAGCATCACAGAGGCTCTTCACTCAGCAAGAGCAAAATGCCTCTCCTCTGTCCTGATTCTCCTGGACCTGTCAGAAGACATCGACACTCAATCAAGAGATGCTCCTCACATCCCTCGCAGGAATGGGAGTTGTAGGCTCTGCACTGTCATGGCTGTCATTCTACCTTGATGACCGCTCCTACCAAGTATAATGGAAAGGTACCATGTCTGCCCCCCGCCCCCTACATATGGGTGTCCCCCAGGGCTCGGACCCCTCCTCTTCTCTCTCTACACCAAATCTCTGGGTAACATTATCATGTCTCATGCCTTCTCGTATCAATGTTATGCCGATGACACTCAACTCTTCCTCTCCTTTCCTTCCTCAGATATCCAAATCTCTGAGCGGATCTCGGCCTACCTGTCCAACATTTCCACCTGGATGACGACCAACCATATCAAACTGAACCTAAGCAAAACAGAGTTACTTCAAAATCCTCCCCACTGACTGACCACTCGATCAAAGTGGAGAATGTAGCCGTGGCTTCGTCCCCAACCACCTAGAACCTATAGGTGTAATCCTTGACGACCAGCTGAACTTCTCCGCTCACGTCGCCTCAACAACCAGAACCTGCTGATTCCTCCTGAGCAACGTCAGAAGGATCCGCCCCTTCCTGACAACTCAACTCCTTGTGCAATCAACAGTCATGTCTCGCCTTGACTACTGCAATGCACTGATAGCTGGTATACCGCCACCAAGCCACTTCAACTCATACAGAACGCAGTGGCCAGCGTGATCTACAACCTACCAAAGTCAGCCCATGTCACCCCACATGTCTCCCCATCACCGCACAAATCCGCTTCAAGGTCCTTGACCTGGCATATCATGCAGTGAAGGGAACGGCTTCCGCCTACCTCTGGTCAAGGGTCTCTAACTACACACCCTCAAGACCCCTCTGCTCTACATCTTCTGGCCGCCTCAGACCCACTCCTATCCAAGCTCTGGGGGGAGGGGGTCATCAAAGAGAAGCTGGCTATTATCGGTCCTTGCTCCACAATGTTGGAATGAACTTCCCACCACAGACAGCCGAAACCTGACCAATTTTCGGAAAATAAGAAAATAAAAATACTAACCTTTGTACTCTCTTTTACTATCATGCACTTTGCGACTAAATAATCTTCCTTGCCTATATTACTGCCTACTCTGCTAATATATCTTTGCACTACTATGCACTCAAGACTGTAGCACCCAAGTTTGACGAACATTGTTACTCAGCTGAAAGAGTTGTTTTATGCTGCTGGAGTATGGGGTTTTGATGATGCACCTGAATGTAATGCTATCCAGAACCGTGCCATGAGATACTTCTTAGGAGTCCATAAATATACACCAAAAGGGGCTATAGAAGGGGACATGGGTGGGGACTCTTGCTTGGTCAAGCAAAAAGGTGAAATGGTTAGGTTATGGAACAACCTGGTCCAGCTGCCAAATGACAGGGTGACAAAAAATATATTTAACTGGGACAGAGCACACAGTCATCCCTGGTCAAGAGAGATGTCCATGTTTTTTTCTTCTGCTGACTTAAGTATGATTTTTATGAACAATCTGCAGTGCAAAGTTCACATAATTAAAACAAAATGATCAACAATCCATCAGGATAAGTGGAAGGTGGAGATATGGAAAAAACCTAAACTTAGAAAATATGTTTATAATTAAAAAAAATTATTTTACTGAACCTTATGTAATGTTAAACTTAAAGAGAAGACGGAGGTCTCTGTCGGCCCAATTAAGGTCTGGCACCCTGCCATTGGCTGTGGAAGTGGGTAGATTCCAAGGTAAACTTGAGGAGGAGAGGTTGTGTTTTCTGTGATCTGGGAGTGGTGGAGGATGAATATAATTTTGTTTTTTTATTGCCCTTTGTACACCGACTTGAGGAGGGCTTTATTTGAGAAAATTCAAATTGTAAATCCGGATTTGTTTTGGCAGTCTGAGAGTTGTATGTTGAGTCGTTTTTTTGTGGAGGACATCTTCAGTTTTGCAGGATTTTTGGAGAAAGCATGGCACTTGAGACAAAACACACTATATCCTATATAATTGTATATGAATTCCTCTTGTTTCTTTGTTTACATACATTGCTTACAGCTTGTGTTATATTACATTTTATTGTATTTTCTTTTTCTTGTGGCCATCTTGGTCTATATGTCATTTGTCAAGTAATTTGTCAAGTATACTATTATATACTTATTGTTTATGTGTCGTGTAAGCCCATATGGGCTGGGCATACTGTACACCTGTATGTAAGACACGAAAATAAAAAACATCAATCAATCAATGTACCCTTCCTGCTGACCTGTTGTACAGAACATGTAAGTCGCTTCGGATAAAAGCGTCAGCTAAATGACTAAATGTAAATCTAAATGTAAACTCTAACCCTATTCCCATACAACCCTAACCGTATTCCCATACAATCTTATCCTAACCCTATTCCCATATAACCCTAACCCTATTCCCATACAGCCTAACCCTATTCCCATACAACCCTAATCGTTTTCCCATACAGCCTAACCCTATTCCCATACAGCCTAACCCTGTTCCCATACAGCCTAACCCTGTTCCCATACAACCCTAATTTTATTCCCATACAGCCTAACTCTAACCCTATTCCCATACAACCCTAACCCTATTCCCATACAAATTAATCCTAACTCTATTCCCATACAGTACAACCCTAACTCTAACCCTATTCCCATACAACCCTAACCCTATTCCCATACAGCCTAACCCTTAACCCTATTCCCATACAACATTAACCCTAACCCTATTCCAATACAACCCTAACCCATGCAACAATGCCAGTGTAGTGGAATCCCTTTGTTTTTTCCAAGACAATAGCTTAAATCCCACACCTTGGGAGGGCCAAGGGCCCTTCTCTCTCTCAGTGTAACCTGGTTGGCCACGATGGAAGCACTCCTCTTAGCCAAGCTCATTGACTTAGCTCACATGTACTTTGATCCATGTGTTTCACTAATACATCTATATTGATCATGTAGATCTGTCCAGGCGCATAATTGATTGATCCGGTTCCACCACACCAGTCAATGAAGCGAACACTCAAATCACTTTCATCCCAAGTAGTTAATCATAATAATGAAGAAAACTTTGCTTGATTGTTCGTTGTCCTTGGTACTTATTTTAGGCGGGTATTACAATCACTCGTGTGTGTGTCCACACCAGCCATAACTCCTACAGTTCTGATCTAATTTTTGATAGCAAACCCTGATGCATGAGCAAGCAGACCACCATTGCCATGCTACGGGAATCAGCCCATGGACTCTTCGTTGTTAGACAACCAAATTACAAAAACGGGAACAAACAAACAGAGAATTTTGGTCCAGGCAAGTCTAACGCTTCACCCAAGCAACTTGAAACGCGTCTAGCACACTCAATCCATAAATTGTGCCAAATTATGTCCGGGACCAGATGGACATCAATACTGGAAATCGCGATCAGACAATTGGAATATTCTTTTTGGAATAACCCCGATCAAAGGTAAGGACTATCTGACATCAATTCCACCTTGATCCTACAATGATTTCATATCGATCCAGCCTATCAGCGTGTGTGGTGTTCAAAACGAATGCCGTTACTGGCGATCAGAGCATCAAAAACGACCCCCCCTTTGATGCATTCATGATGAAACATAATACCTATTATATACATTTGATTTGTAAATAGTAGCGTGTCCAGGCGGCTTGAAGCCTTTTTACAACGCATCGCCGTTTCCGGGTTCCCGTTTTGCGCTCTGATTGGCCAGGTCATGTGACATGAGCGCCAATCGTGGGACGGCAAGTTTCTACACTGGTTAAGCTTAGGCACTCTTCGAAGTTGGTTAAGGTTAGAGTTTGTCTTAGAGCGTGACGGCAAGTTCTTTCGCCGGTTAAGCTTAGGCACTAATTTCGAAGTTGGTTAAGGTTAGAGTTTGTTTTAGAGCATGGCGATAGAACGCCAGGTAGTTTGCAGGCTTTTCGAAACGGAAATGGGCAAACACGCTATTGGGCGCACATGTCACATGACCTGGCCAATCAGAGCGCCGGAAACGCGGATGCGTTGTAAACACGCTACACGCGTCCAGGCGAGCAGTGTGAACGCTTTTAGCTAAATTCACATATCGCTCCATAACAGTTACCAGGAATTAGCCAGGATCACTCTGAAACTATATACAATATTCACAACACTATAACACGCAAACGTATACATGACATTTTTTTTTCTTTTTCACATGTTGATCGAGGTATAGTTATTGTCAAATGAGCCATAGTATTGTCTCCATAGCTATAATATAGAATATAGATTTAGGCCTGCAAACACTGCGACGCACAGTGAAAATCCCTATCTTTTACAGCGGTGGCCCATTGAATACAAGGATAACTAAAACGGCTGGCGCTGAAAGTGTTAATGTATCGCGTAATTTCAACGTGGAAATAAAAGTGTTAATGTATTGCGTAATTTCAACGTGGAAATAAGGAATATCAAATATGTATACAGATTTATAAAACAAGTCATATTTACCCAAAATATGTTGCCAGAACATAAAAAAAAGAAAAAATCTGTTCACATGCGCTTTGGCGGAAGCGGAGATCCGCTTCTTCTCTGAGGCGAGATCTGTATTTACTTTTTATTAATGTCAGTGCCGAAAATCCGGCCTCACATAGGTATGTTGATGTGAAGGGGACAAGCTATCTCAGCGCAGCATTACACAACACTGGGTACTCGTTCCGGACTGATATCCAGAACTTTGCGAGGGCCTGTCCAGTTAACTTAACTTTCAGTAGCTCGTCACATGAAAGATCAATGAACGCCGCCGCCTCCTGCTCAGACAGTGGGAGGCCTGCTGTGCCATGCGTAATGAACGGATCTTTGATCCAGTTGTCCAAATTGTCCAAGCTCTCTCTCTCAGAAATTGTTGAATTAGGCCTTCTAGTGGCTACAGATGATTGGCTTCAAATAATTTTTCATACAAAAAGCCAGAGTAAATTATACCCCCAAATCTCCACTGATTATCCTGGTGTGCCACTAACAGGGTTTCTTAATCCAGCTCTCCATTTTAGCTGAGTCCAAACAGTTATGTGTCCCGACCTTGTAGTACCAGATTTAACGGATTGAGGTCGTCAAAGATGTCACATTTCTCTGCCAATGGGTTGTTTTTATCTGCAAGGAAAATCTGCGCTTCTTCTCTGAGTTAAAAAAGCCGATTTAATACTCTGCCTCGAGATAGCCACCTCACTTCAGTGTGGGATAGAAGCTGGTTATGAGCAGACTCAGAACCCATTTCAACAGACTCAGCTGCCAGAGTTGGGCTTGTTTGTTTTTCTCTTGACTTTTATAAAATAAAATTGTTGCCAATGCGCACCCAGGACCCCACTTTGGGTCGCAACCCGTAGTTTGAGAACCGCTGCCCTATACTGTACTCAAGATTAGAACTTGTGTTCATAACATCTCTTGTCAATCACTGTGGGAATGAGTGAACATGCTCTCAACTTTGCATGTTTGGATCGATGTTTTGAATGAGCTAAAACACAGCAAATGTCATCAACCAAAAAGACAGCTGTTGTACAGCAAAGGAAATTGACAACAATGTAAACACTACAATCCACTGGGCAGTGGCGGCTCTGCCACTAGGGGCGCACGGGCGCCGCCCCACCTGCTGTTAAATCAGAGAAGAAGAAAATAAAACGTTTTAGTTTTTTGTTTTATAGCATAACGCGTTGTGCGTTGAAATATGACTATTATGTTGGAATCCGGGCGCGATTTGAAGCGGTCTAGCCAGTAGCGTCAAGAATTTCTGTAGCCGCATTTCGCGGAGACGCTCTCTGATTGGCCGACGCCAGTATTTTTTTCCGTTGCAGAATTTCACAGAGACGATCTCTGATTGGCCGAATCCTAATTTCTAATGTTCCAATTCTAGCTTATTCCTAGGTTGGTCCGTTGGTGAGAGATAGTTGTGTTGTTGTGTTGTTGTGAGATGCAGGCAGCAGAGCGTGCCGTGACTGCAAGTTCTTTAGACTGTTAAGCTTAGGCACTCTTTCAAAGTTGGTTAAGGTTAGAGTTTGTCTTAGAGCATGGCGATAGAACGCCAGGTAGTTTGCAGTCTGTTCGAGCGGAAATGGACAAAGGAATGAAGTACTTGTGTTGTGTGGTAACAAGCTAACACTTGGCTAACAAGCTATATGGCGGATGCAGTCTGGACACAGTGGACAGTGGTCTGGAATACATCAACAGTGGATTATACACTACTTTATCAAGGCAAGCCCTCCTGCCCTGGACGTGTCAACTAAACAGTGAGTCTCTCTCTCTCTCGCTTTTGGATTGAAAATACGTGGATTATGGCTTGTTCAATATCGTCTATGTTTGAATGAATGAATGAATGAGAACTTTATTAACAGATTGCAGAATGGGTACAATACAGTACGGCTCAATACACACAATTGTTAAGGGGATGCAGACCAGAGAAAGACGTTTGTCTTGTTTACATCAGGGTCCCAGATTTTCGATTCATATCGATAGTTTAATAGCTATAGCCTTGGCTCGTTTAACAATATGCAAAATATGTGTACAGCCCTGTACTCATACTGAAGTTATTCTTGGTATATAATAGGTCTGATTGTGTAACGAATCGATTCCACGTCGCGCTGTGTGTGAGAGAGAGAAGGAGAGAGGGAGAGATCTGCGTGTGTTTGGAGACGGAGCGAGTTTTGTTTCTAACTTTTCTATTTATATATTGTGTTTCAAGTTGTGAATTAGACTATACTTTATTTGACTGGTTGTGTGTTGTTGTAGTAACAGCTGAGCGACTCGTTCATAAGAGCCGATTCATTGCCGTGAGCGTGAGTCGAATCGCTCACGTCTTGCCATGAGTCGGTTGCGTGGTACTGTACATGTTTGCAAAATGTTTGGTATAGCGCCCCTAGTGGCGAAGCATCCACGGGCCGCCACTGCCACTGGGAATGGATATATGGGAAAATAAGAGTTTTGCTTGGAGGTCCAGATGAGGTAACATGAGTGTTGAGTGATGTGCTTGGAGGTCCAGATGAGGTAACATGATGTGACATACCCAGTAGGGATGAGGCCGAATCCCAATATGAAATCGGGGCCCAGGTAATGAGATGGACACAAATATTTGTATTACACAGATATTAATATTATTATTCAGGAAAAACAATGTTATGAGCTTCATTGATGCTGCCGCCTAGGCGCACCATCTGTTTCACCGTCAAAACTACCTGTAGGACTGCCTTGTCTCTTTTCTTGGACCCACGGAAATAAAAGTAATCATATTTTGAAAGTTATGTGTCAAATGAGAGAAATAAATGATATGCTAGACTTTAGAAACAACATCTTGAACATGAGCCAATTGAAATTTGTAGACAGATGTGAGCATTTATCGTTTAGCATGTTTAGTTTTCAACGCTCATAAGTATCGTGCTTAAACCTTTTCTGCTCTATAAAGCTGATGTTGTTTTCAGGACATCACACAAATATTTGATTAAATTAAACTCACTCAGAGAGCAAGAAAATCGTATGGGCAGTATATTAGTCTACAGGCTGCGTAAGAACACACCTGATTTAGCAGGGGAGGGAACAAGGGGTGTACACACTCTTAACACAAATTTGCTAAAGAGCACTAAACGTGGTTATTTGGCTCGAAATCATCTATACAGGCTGCATAAAACAATATAAAAATAATAATAATAATAATAATAATAATAATAATAATAATAATAATAATAATAATAATAATAATAATAATAATAATAATAATAATAATAATAATAATAATAATAATAATAATAATAATAATAATAATAATAATAATAATAATAATAATAATAATAATAATAATAATAATAATAATAATAATAATAATAATAATAATAATAATAATAATAATAATAATAATAATAATAATAATAATAATAATAATAATAATAATAATAATAATAATAATAATACTAATAATACTAATAATACTAATAATAATAATAATAATAATAATAATAATAATAATAATAATAATAATAATAATAATAATAATAATAATAATAATATAATAATAATAATAATAATAATAATAATAATAATAATAATAATAATAATAAAACAGGCAAAAAAGCTAATGTATACTATTACTGTTATGTAATACTATTTTTTCTGTTTCTGATTGTTCAATGTCCCCCAGTTAAAATGGGGGGGGGGGGGGGTCAACCTCAGACAGTTCATAAAACTTAGTTTAGTTAAAAATAAGAATAAAGAGAGAGAGAGCACAAGTGCAGATGACAAGTACAGTATCATGAGGTAGATGTATTCATAATTAATTATATGTCAATATTAAATCAATTTGATGCTTTGAAGGCACAATAATTGCATTTCCAATGAATATTAGGTTACATTTGCCGGATTAAACGTGACTTCCTTTAATCTAATGTTAATTTGTTGCAAAAAATATAATATAATACAAAATATATAAATAAGAATTCCAGTATAAACCACACCCATTTCCAAATCTGAATACAGATACAGATTAATGTGTTGGTTGAACAGATACAGATACATGATGACCTCTCCGCACACCCCTAATACCCATTTCACTCGCATTTGCAGCTAAAAATAGTATCTGTGCGAACCGGAAAAAAGATTTAGGAGCACATGTGCAAGTAAAGATTTCTGTACATCCTACAAGCCGACCAGAACCTGAATAGATCAAATCCAACCCAACCCTACTGAAAATAACTATTGTCAAACGATACCCAACCCTACTGAAAACAAGTATCGTCAAACGATACCCAACCCTACTGAAAACAAGTATCGTCAAACTATACCCAACCCTACTGAAAACAAGTATCGTCAAACTATACCCAACCCTACTGAAAACAAGTATCGTCAAACGATACCCAACCCTACTGAAAACAAGTATCGTCAAACGATACCCAACCCTACTGAAAACAAGTATCGTCAAACGATACCCAACCCTACTGAAAACAAGTATCGTCAAACGTTACCCAACCCTACTGAAAACAAGTATCGTCAAACGATACCCAACCCTACTGAAAACAAGTATCGTCAAACGTTACCCAACCCTACTGAAAACAAGTAGGCCTATCATCAAACGATACCCAACTCTACTGAAAACGTTAGGTTATGACTATAACCAAGTTCTGTTAGTATAGCGACGCTCGGCATCGCTCTCTGCACTATCTCGCATACGTGCACGTGCACTGAATAAAGACCACAATGTACCTTTAATCCCAATATTCGTCTGACCACACCCCTATCAGCTTACCCATATAAGCAGGGGTGGGGCCACCCACTCTCCTCCTTCCCAAGCTTTCGCCACAAGGCGAGGTCAAAGGCTGCAGCGGCGTCGGATGCCGAGCGTCGCTATACTAACAGAACTTGGTTATAGTCATAACCTAACGTTCTGTATCGTATCGCTCTCGCTCGGCATCGCTCTCTGCACAAGGGAGGCCGAGCGAGAGCCAACGGCCGACAAATACACCCCGCTGACAGCCCCCCACAAACCATCAGAACAGGGAGGGCCGAGCCCCCCCGACCCACCCTAATGGCGGGCACCCCCCCTATTAGGGGCTTCACGGGAGGGCGACGGACCCGACCGTGCGAAGAGGCACTCAAGCAACTCAACGCACAGGGTGAGCAGACCGTGGCTTGACCCCACGACTACACACACGCACAACCCGCATGCCACCCGGGAACGAACGGAGGAACAACCTCGTTACTGCCCCCAGAATCACGGGGTCAAGGGCAAACCCAACCCTGTGGCAAGGCCGTAGCAGCGGAGCACGAAGGAAGACCCAGACCCACCAAAAGGACTGGACTCCCTAGAATGGGGGCCCGGAGAAGTCCATGATGCCAGCATCAAGACCCCACCAGGTGGGCACGTAGTGCCCCGCCCCCCACATCGCCAGCGTATTCGGACAAAGGCCCCTCAGTTACTGCACCTGGTATTCCCAGGCGGAATCCCATCCAAGTACTAACCAGGCCAGAACCTGCTTAGCTTCCGAGATCGGACGAGATCGGGCGTGTTCAGGTTGGTATGGCCGTAAGCCGAGCGGGCCCTGTCCCCCCAATAGTACACCGCCTGGCACACTGACCCTGCAGAACAGGCAGTCAGCATGGCCGTAAGCACACAAAAAAGGTTAGCCAACGGAAGCAGGCAGCGCACCGGGGAAAAACCAGGCAACAGGCTGTTAACCCTAGCCTGGAGACTGCGGACGAGACAGGCGCCAGAGGGGACAGCTGAACACAGCCGCCCCGGCGGAAGGAGCGTAAGCTGGCGGTGTTGCATGACCAAGCCTCCATTTAAAAACCCCCACCCAGAGGGGTCGAGGCAGAGAAGGCTGACACGATTGGCAGACGTCATGAACGTGCAGGGGCACCCTCAAACGGTGAACCCGGGAGTTGACACTGCTCCAACACACCAGGGAATCAACCACCTCGGTGTTACCCAATGCGGTGGTTGTTCCTATAACCCCTCAAGAAAAAACTCCAAAACACACCTGCGGGTATACACCGGCTATACCGCAGTACAAGTGTTTCAGTTTCCAAAAAGGGTTAACCCAGGCCTACGGGTCGCAAACATCACTTCGGACCGGGCCTGGCGGTACGGGAAGCACAGGGTCACCAGAGGAGGTCAAAAAACCACCCCCACAGGCCCCTCTTCGCCATGCGTGAGAGAGGAGCGAAAAATAATGGAGAACCAGCCCCTAAGCACACCGTACCTGGTATTCCCCGGCGGTCTCCCAACCAAGTACTAACCAGGACCAACCTGTGTAGCGGCCGAGATCCGACGAGATCGAGCGCGTACAGAATGGCATGGCTGTAAGCCATGACGACAGTGCTGAGTAAAAACATACCCAACCAGGGTCTCCATAGCGCTTAACCCTGTGACACCCAGACCGACCTGGCATTTTTCCCCCTGAAAAAAGCCCAAGTCCCTCAGGGTACCAGAACAGCAGATCTGCATCCCCGGCGGACAACGGGTTCAACTGATCTGGACCAGCGTGACCAGAACCAGTCCCGTGCCCTAACCACGCCGACATGCCTACTCCAGGAGAAGGGCAGATATGCGTGTTGATCTTAACATGAAAAGAAGGCGCCACCCAGACGTTCGGACGAACCGCGCCCGGTGGCCCACCCCAAGGGCGTGAGACCCCACCACATATGTTCAGATCCATCCCGTCATCATCCCCCAGACATGAACGAGAATCCGTCGACAACCCACCCAGGTCATGGGATGTGGTCGTCGGAAGAGGAAAAACCCCCATCTCAGTTGCTTTATAAAAACGCTGTTTCAACCACAAGCAACCAAGGCGTGCCAGTCAATCGCCTGTTTACAGCGAGCTAGCACTATACGTGCGTCGGGACACACCCCCATCAATGAACAGGCTATTTAGACCTGTCATTGAATCCCCAAGGCGCCCAGGGGAACGACAAGAGGGGTGTGACACTCCCTAACTCCAACACTTCTGGAATAGAAAGAAGGAAGCATCAACAGTATGTATCCCAGTCTACACAGCCGGGGTAAAAAATGTTCACATTTTTACATCCCACCACCCTCCCATAGGAAAGAGACGGGGATCCCCAGAGAGACTTCCCACGCGAGCTGTACAGATTGAAAAGAATATATTGCACCTTGAGCCATGTAAAAAACTGGTTTTAGGGCCTCCGGGGAAGAGGCACTGAACCCATACACACTCAATAAACGAATTGAATCGAATATACATACAATAGAAAAGGACCCTTCTAGAGGGTCCACTCACTTTGACAATCTGAGGAGGAAGGCTCTGTACTCTGATGGAGGCTTCCTCACATGGAAGAAGGAGTCCGAACTCACAGAAGGCCTGAATAGGCGCTTGGTGAGGAGGAGCCCTGACCACCCCCCCTGAAAACAAATCCATCACATGGACCTGAACAGCACACGGAAGTCCTACCAACAGAGACGCGCACGGTGACGTACTCTATGGCGGGGGAATTCCTGCGGTGCACACGCCCAATATACCAGGCCGTGGGACCAGGAACTCCCCCCCCCCCCCCCCCCCCCGTAACGTGCCGAACCGCCACGTGACGGGAACCTTGAAGGACAGGGGGTGTACCCCTGACCGACAGAACAATGGGGAGAGGAAAGGTTACCAGTTCACCCCTTTACGACCCCACACCCATGATACGATGTAACGACAAAAAGAGAATATGACACAGTCATAGTCAGCTCTATGAAGCGTTTCACAGCTCCACACAGCGCATGAGCTAACCTGCTATCTGATTTTTACTAAGGAAAAACACAGAATAGAGAGGGCTCTAAGAACCCCGGTCCAACATACACATGTGCTTCTGTGGCCAGTACAACCCAGTTGTAGGTCACATGACACACACAACCCATCATCACCTACAAAAAATGGCAAAAACACTCAACAGAGGAACGCCGTTTTTTTCACAATGAGAGAATACATCATTCTTGATTAGTATCGACCACAGGCCTTGCTAAGCACACATGACAGCAACCAAACCAATTTCCCTTTAGGAAATAAGTTTCTCCAGCAGATTTAGCACAACCTCAGCAATCAAGCTAAGAGTTACATCGTATCCCTACCACACAAAAGACACAATTAATGCACAACATGTCTGATAGGAGGATGAAAAAGTCCCCAGGGAACCGGGGGGGAAACACAATCCTCCTATTTTACCCTCAATACGGCCAGTTAAAACAGGAAAACCTGTTAATGTGTGAACACACTGTTCATTGTCATTACAGTCTGAGAAAGAACATTCTTTTACTCACTTGTCACCAAGCATAGCTTCATAGGTTAGTTACCTTAGTTGTGAGTATACAGCCGTGTTTCTCACACAACAACCAGATCATTACATCCCGTTTGCACGGAGAAGCTAACTGCCAGTGCCAAAAACAGCTCACACATAACCCGCAACGTATCCTAAATGCATTGTAGCAACACACGTTTTGGGAAAAACACCGTTATTCACAATACATTTAGCAAAGTAAAACCAGAAGACGTGTTATGAGGTCTGGTCAACCCCGTTCCTACCCGGAACGCAGATCAGCGAAGTGCAGTCACAGACACCGTAGGAAACACAGCCGCTCCTGTGTTGTCCGAACTGGGCAGCGTCACCGCCCCAACCCGCACTACAGTCCCCTGTTGATGCAACCTTGCCGTCCTGGCTCAGGGCAGGGTCGACGAAAACATCCCCTGTCAAGGATGACGTCGTGGTCAAGAGTGTAAAACATGTTAAAATCAAAGCACGTTCAACAGACTAGCATCAAGCTAACGGCCGCTCCAACCGTTCGGGTGCTACTGCTTCTGCTCGCGAGACGCCGATCTAACGACGCACGCGATCAGAAGCGAGCTCACGGCGGCGCGCGAGAAGCTAAGCTACCCCGCGCCAGGCCATGGCCATAGCAGCAAGCCAACGTTACCTAGCGACCACGACATGCTAGCCCCGCAGCTAACAGCTGACTGGCTAATAGTAGGCCCTAAGCAGGCCATGCAGCGATCCAGCAGGCTAACGCAGCAGTTAACAGCTGACTGGCTAACCGTAAGCTATGAACATGTAAACAATGACATAACACTCACCCAGACAGGCCGCCGTTCTGAACCTCTCCTCACTTTTTAAGAGAAAAGAGAAAACAAGATGTCAACACCGCTTCACAACGGTGACTTTACCACATCCGACGGAATCAGCACAGTACCAACTGGCCTGTGTAGCTGACTTTGAACATGAATCTGCCGCTATCGCACATTACATGCACATTATCCCCTCGTGAAGGAATACTCTCATTTGGATATGAAAGATGGGGCCTTAACACGGTGACAGAGAGAATCCACTCGTCCAGAACACACAGGGATCACCAGTGTCAATGGTCGCGGCCCACTAGTTAAAACTATAATGGTCTTCAGACCAAGGTCTTCTGTCGCCTAGGTGGCTGAACAAAGGACCCTAGCCTGGGGCCGGTTTCCATAAACTTTGTCAAGTAGCCCCCATAGCACTAACAGACAAGTGGAGCCCGCCAGCAAACACTACTCACCCAACCTGGAACGCACCGCTTCTCACAACAGCGGCATGTCCGACAGTTCAGCTGTGGCCTGACAGGTTTCACCCCAACAAACACAGCAAGGAACTGCAGTTGAGAAGCATGCAGCGGCGTGCTCCCAATACGAAAACCGGTGGAGGGTTTTTAGAATGATCATCATCTTCCAGACACTCCAGTACGAAGACAATATCGCCGTATTTTCTCGAAAATAGTGAGAGAGAAAATAAAGATATGATGTCAACGTATCCTTGTTTCCCAAAGCTGCTCCTAAACCTTTCTTCCATCATGGTGTCAAGTGTGGGGATCTACCGAGGCACTTCTTCCTTGTGGTGAAAGCGAGAAGGAGGAGAGTGGGTGGCCCCACCCCTGCTTATATGGGTAAGCTGATAGGGGTGTGGTCAGACGAATATTGGGATTAAAGGTACATTGTGGTCTTTATTCAGTGCGCGTGCACGTATGCGAGATAGTGCAGAGAGCGATGCCGAGCGAGAGCGATACGATACAGAACAAGTATCGTCAAACGATACCCAACCCTACTGAAAACAAGTATCGTCAAACGATACCCAACCCTACTGAAAACAAGTATCGTCATGGAATGTTTTCACTGTGCTTTCTCCTAAATTTCTCCTAAATCTTTTCATTTAGGAAAAAAGTAAGCATCAAGCCCTGATACCTCATGTTACCCAGATTGGGGTACTACTAGCAGGCTTTGTTCGATCGCACATGGTTGGTTGTAGGCATCTATGTTAGTGCCATTCTAGTTTATTTTAAAGTATAAATACATTATTTTGACGTTTGTAAAGCACATTGCATTGCAACTTTGCAAAACTTTATATAACCAAAGCTTGCTTGCTTAATTGATTGATTTATTGTTTGACTAGAACGTCAATGTAGAATGTACTGTAAGATAAGTGAAGGCTTCAGGAATAAAAGCGAATTGCCCAGTGTTCACTTCTTAATATTCTCAATAAAACAGTGAACAGTGAAACCTTGTCAAGTACTAGGTCTAATTTGAATATTATTAGAAATAAATGAAATATGTATTACGAGTGTGTATGGGTACATCAAATATTCAGACTCCGATATGTAAAATGCAGATGAGAATATGCTCACAAATCCAACACTGTCCATGGGTGCTGCTAAGGCAAAATGACCACGTAATAACAGAACAAAATGCCAAGGAACTAAAGTGCAATCTTGTTTTATTCATGTTCCTCCGTTCTTTCATTAAATACATGAATTCTATGTGTTCTGTCCTCCTCACTTCTCCTCTTCTCTGCTCTCCTTCTCTTCTCCTGCACTCTCAGATCACTTTGACAAAATCATTTTTGGTAACGCACTTGTTCTTGAATGTGCACACACACACACACACACCACACACACACACACACACACACACTGCCACGGCGCCACGCGTACACAGGTATGCACATACACATGCGTGCGCACACTCACACACACACACACACACACACACACACACACACACACACACACACACACACACACACACACACACACACACACACACACACACACACACACACACACACACACAAAAGGGCACCCCCCCAACACTCCCCTTCCTCCGTCAGATCAGGACACTCTGGTGAACATGTGATTGGACAGAGGAAAGGAAGCCGCCGCCAGAGTTTATGTTCACAGGAGCTGCAAATTCACAGGCTCCAAATTACATTAAAAATATGGATATAAAACTTTAATGGAATGATAAAACAGGAGACAGGAAGGCAAGCCGGGGCCTCTCTCGCTCTGTCTCTGTCTCTGTCTCTGTGTGTCTCTCTCTCTCTCTCTCTCTCTCTCTCTCTCTCTCTCTCTCTCTCTCTCTCTCTCTCTCTCTCTCTCTGGTGAATACCTAAAGGCCTGCGCTGTCAGTCGGCGAGGTGAAGAGATGAAAAAAAATATATTGGCGCTCAAACGTAGATGGACAGAGAAGAAAGAGAGAGAGAGAGGAATAGAGAGAATGGAAGAAGAAAAGAAAAAGGCAAAGCAGACAATAGAGGAAAATTAAAAGGAAGGAAGCGAGAGAGGGAGAGAAGATAGGTGGTGATGGAGTGCATGGAATCCATGATATTTAATGAAAGACATTTCAAGATGTACTGCTAATGTGGTTCGAACCATTGGGAGCCTTGCAAGGTCAAGTGCTGGTGAGGGTGGGGTGTGTGTGTGTGTGCGTGCAGGGGGAGGGGTGGGGGCTTGGTTAGGGCTTGGTTAATAACGTTAAATAGTGGTTATTACGGTTAGGGTTACAGGTGTGTGTGTGTCTGTGAGTGAGTCCTTGGATGACAGACATGAGGTGTTACACATATGTGTGAACTGGCAAACATATAATATTTACACAATATAAAAATGCTTTTCTTTAAATAAAGTTTGCTTATGCGCATGTGTATGCATTTGTCAAGTCCTTATTTTGCATGTATATCATATCATGTCTGTCTGCATAACTTCATAGATATGTATGTGTGTGTGTGTGTGTGTGTGTGTGTGTGTGTGTGTGTGTGTGTGTGTGTGTGTGTGTGTGTGTGTGCGTGCGTGCGTGCGCGCGCGTGTGTGTGTATGTGTATGAGTGTATGAGTGTGATATAACGTGAGTGAGTGGGATTAGTGAGGAAGAGGAGTCTGCACTGTCATTGGTGAGGAGAAGGTAGAGGGCGCAGGGCTTTAAGATGACAACATCCACATGGACCCCCCCCCCTCACAGCATGGGTTTAAATCCCATCTCATTCTCAGCTGTTCAGACAAGCCGGGAGGACTGTATAGTATCATTGTGATAAATGCATCATTCACGTACAGGGATATGTTCCACATTTGCACAATTGAATAATATCAAATACATATACATATCTAAAGGAACTCATCGCTCCCCCGACCTCTACCCGCGCCCTCCGCACAGGAAACTCAAACACACTCAAATCCAAACAGAAGACAAACCTCCTCCGCACCATCTGAGAGCACCACAGTCCGTTGAGGCATTTAAAAGTGGACTAAAGGGGGGTGCGGCTGGGTAGCGCAGTGGAGAATGCACTCGCCTACCACCGCAGAGACTCTGGGATCGCATCCAGCTGTCAGCGGTGAATTGGAGTTGATTAGGGTAGAGGAGGGGTTGCTATTGCAAGAGAAGTCTGGATACATTCACAGTATAATACATTACTAAACTCCAACCCACACATCAGACCAAAACAAAACATGTAAACAAGCATATTAAGTGCAAATAAGTGCAATACAAAGTGGGGCTCTTTTGCCTAGACGAGAGGTTGCTGTTTGACGGCATGACAGATTCCTTTGCTGTATTTATTATTTTTTTTATTCAATTTTATTTTAATGCCCACTCACTGTAAATGATTTCCATTGCCCCTCTTCTTTTCTAATACGCATTGCATCTTGTAAAAAGTATATACATTATACATTTTTTTTCCAAACTACTCTATTGATCCAAAGGTTCACAGGTTTGGAATGTAATTGTACTATTCCACATTTTTGGAATGAAACTTGCCAAATGTCATAGTTTCTATACAACAGTTCTACAATCACCATTCATTAACAGTAATAAGCACAACATATTATGATTTGTTTCTTTATTTAAAAATGTATTTTGCTCCGACAACAAATAGTTCCACAACTGCACTCCGTTCCCCGTACCTGGATAACTGAGTTAGCCGGATAACTTTCGGTCAAGCCTGACTTAAGCCGGACCTTCCCATTCCCCGAAGCTCGATTGTCCAAATCACCATGACAACAGATCAAAAAGTTTGAGCCTGGTCGGGAGCAGGGTTAACTTCAGTTAGCCGGATGAACCATGGCCACGCCCCCGCAAAGAAGTGACAGCTCGTTTCCTGAAATGATTCTCACAGTCTAGGATCTGCATTATACCATTCTGAATTATGTTTCTGTGCTTCGTTTTCCTAGAGGGGGCTTTTGAAATGTATAATAATAGAACTAAATGCTGATAATAAATCATATTGAGCCTATAGATTTACTTTGTCCTAAATAAAATAATGCACGTCATATACGGCGCTCGGAGTCGCGATACACGCTGCATGTGGTTATTTTAATAACGGCGCATTGCAAATGTGAATCCCACGGGGATATTTTTAATGAATGAAACCTATCGGCCGTTTGGCTCTGATTAGTTTCATATATTATCCGCTGTAGATTTGCTTAACGGAGCGCCCGGATTGTGTTTCATTCAAGCATAAAATTTAAGTGTCTCTGCGTGGATTGTGGTTTTTGTGTGATATTGTAACTGGGATTAAAATGTCTGATGAGATGCGCTGTTTGACGGATTTGAGAAATTGAATGAGCCGTTGACGTCACATTAATGCACTTGAGAATAAAGAGATAAAACTTCATTTTTTGGTAAGAAAAATATTCTAAACACGGGTCTCTCGTCCATTAATGCATAAACAATGAGTGTATCCCGTCTGGCACAGTGGCGCAGCGGCTAGTGCTGAATCCTGGCAACCGGGCGGCCGGTGTTTGAAACCCGGTGTTTCCAATATAATTTTTTTGGAATATAATATTAATGATTATACGCAAAAGTAGCCTAGTTTTAAGTTAAAATATTATAAATCTACATGCATTGAGGATGTCATTCTTTATATAGCTCTCAACGTGCACCAAATTGAATTATTCCTACATTGCAAAAAGAAGGAAAAGACTAGGAGAAGTGGGATTCGAACCCGGCCGCCTGTGTGAAAGTCAAAAGCAGAAACCGTTACACCATAGTGCAGATAAGTAAAACATCCACCATACATCAATCAAGGGGTAAGAGAGCCGTATCGTATTCTGTATAACAGTTTAACTAATTATTTTCGCTAGCAAGATCTCATTTGATTATCCATTCCATAAACCTACTGCCAGCAGGCAAGTTTAAAGAAATATAATCTGATTGAGTGGGGTACTGAGGGACTTAAAATTAGCCTATAGATAACGCATTTAACTTGTCGGCGAGGCGATTGAGCCGTAATGCAATCGTTAATAAAGTTTTAAATCAATTAATCAATCAATGCCGTTAGAAATCAGGATCTCTGCTATCGATACGTGCTGGCTTTCAACTGAAGCGGCCGCGCGCACTTATCCTGGGTCTCAGTCTGGTTGAGTTAACGAGACTGATTCCACCTTCGAGGAACAGGAAAATCCGGCTTCAAACATCGGGTTAACTGAATCTGGATAAAGGGACTCTTGATCGACTTAGTTGACCAGGTACGGGGAATAGGGCCCAGTGAACACACACATTTTCCTGCACAGTCTGCTACACACGTTACCTTTGTTGTGGACCAAAGGCTGTCTTTCTGTCATCTTCTACAAGTTACCAAAGACATTTAAAAATAACTGGA
>NC_140166.1:105248725-105278725 GCF_963971535.1 Notolepis coatsorum
CACCTCACCAACAGACCACAGCCTGGATCACTGACCACCTCACCAACAGACCACAGCCTGGATCACTGACCACCTCACCAACAGACCACAGCCTGGATCACTGACCACCTCACCAACAGACCACAACCTGGTGGATCACTGACTACCTTCTGTCTTATATTCAGCATAATACGGTACAAGGTAATCAAGGACAAAAACTAGGATGAGTACAGAGCCCTGGTGGAGAGATTTGAGGGATGAGTACAGTGCCCTGGTGGAGAGCTTTGTAGGATGGTGTGACAACAGCAACCACCTCCAACTCAACACCAGCAAGACCAAGGAGCTAGTGGTGTACCTTAGGCGAGGCAAGACGAGGCCTCCCACTCCCATCACCATACAAGGGGAGGAGGTGGAGATGGTGGAGAGACCTACAAGTTCCTGGGACTACACTTGAACAGTAGACTGGACTGGTGGGACAACACAGAGGCCCTTTACAGGGAGGGAGAGAGCAGGCTGTTCTTCCTGAGGAGACTCATTGTCTTTCAACATGTACAGCCGGCTGCTGCAAACATGTTACCTATGGTAGCAAGCATCCTCTTCTTCACCGTATAGTTTCCCTGATGATAAAATGGAATTTATCATTGAAAAAAGGTCAATAATAACACTGATTCCAAAGGGCCTCACATTAACCCCTTCACTGCTGCGCTACCAAGCGGTTAACCCTTTTCACTGCGACAATACACAAAATGTTAACCCTTTCACTGCCACACAACAGCCGACCGGCGACCGTCTTAAGATTGAACTTAAGGATCTAATTTTGCAACCACAGTAGGCCTACTATTCAACATGTCAAACCATAAGATAAAGTAGGCAAAACTACTTTTCATGTTAATTCATTCATCATTTAATTAAAATCGCTTGTCACAAAACATTTTGAATTAGCAAGTTTGAATATAGTGGTGGGGGATGGGGAATGAAGAAGAAGTATAGGCTTTATTCAACCCAATAGTGCAATACACTGTTCCTGTTATTCTAATTTAAAGTGGCCTTTCCTTTTGGCCATAAGTGTGCGTGTGTGCGGCATGAGTGTCTGCCCGCTCATGTTAAAGTGTTAAGTGGCTGCTAGTGTGTGAGCGTGCACAGCGTGCTTGTCGTGTGTGTGTTCATGTGTGCTTGTGTGTGGATAGTTCAGTGTTCTGTGGCACTCAATGTTCATTGTTCAGGGCTCTGATGGCCTGGGGGAAGAAGCTGAGCCTAAGCCGCTCTGTCCTAGTAGCTGGGGTTCGCAGGCGTCTGCCTGACCTCAGCAGCTGGAACAGGCTGTTATTGGGGTGGTGAGGGTCTTTCATTATCCTGCAGGCTCTGGATTTGCACCTCTTGTTGTATAGAACCTGCAGGGGATGCCGTGTCATTGTGGGCTAATTGCTGTAATAGAATCATATTAGCCAATGGAACAGCCTCCTCAGTGCAAAGTTATAAATTAATTAGCACACTTCTATTATCACATACATTATCATTAAGCAGCAAGGATTTGCATACATTGTGCGCACACACACACACACACACACACACACACACACACACACACACACACACACACACACTGTGCCGTGCTGTTTCCATACCAGGCAGTGATGTTTCCGGTCAAGATGCTCTCTACAGCTCCTGAGTAGAAGGACTGGAGTATCTTCCCCGATACTCTGAACTTCCTTAACTGTCTCAGGTGGTAGAGGCGCTGTTTCGCCTTCTTTACTACTGTGTCTATGTGTGTTGACCATGTCAGATCCTCTGAGATGTGGACCCCAGGTACTTAAAGCTGCTCACCCTGTCCATGGTAGCCCCGTTAATCATCAGTGGTGTGTGTGTCTCCTGCTGTCCTCTCCTATAATCCACGATCAGCTCCTTGGTTTTACCAATGTTCAGGAGCAGGCTGTTGTCCTGGCACCAGCGTTCCAGTACCTCAACCTCCTCCCGGTAGGCCTTCTCGTCGTTGTCCGAGATCAGCCCCACCACCACCGTGTCGTCTGCAAACTTCACTATGGAGTTGGAGCTGAACTTGGCCACACAATCGTGTGTGTAGAGTGAGTACAGCAGGGGGCTTAGAACACAGCCCTGGGGGGACCCGATGCTCAGGGTGATGGTGTTGGAGGTCTGACCCCCCACCCTGACCGCCTGGGGTCTTTCACTCAGAAAGTCCAGTACCCAGGCGCTCAGGGCGGAGCTCAGACCCAGCTCGATCAGCTTGTCCACCAGTCTGGTGGGGACTATGGTGTTGAACGCTGAGCTGTAGTCAATGAACAACAGTCTCACATAGCCCCCCTTCTGACGGTCAAGGTGGGAGAGGGTGCTGTGCAGTACCTGGGAGACCGCGTCGTCAGGGGACCTGTTTGTCCTGTATGCAAATTGCATAGGGTCCATATCACTGGGGAGGGAGGCACAAATGTGGTCCTTGACCAGCCTCTCAAAACATTTCATGACCACAGAGGTGAGTGCCACCAGTCTGTAGTCATTTGGACATGTTGGGGAGGGTTTCTTCGGTACAGGGATGATGGTAGACATCTTGAAGCAGGCAGGGACCACTGACTCCGCCAGGGATTGATTAAATATGGCGGTGAACACCGGGGCAAGCTGGTTGGCACAGGACTTAAGTATGCGTCCTGTTATACCATCTGGGCCAGCAGCCTTCCTGGTGTTCACCTGCATAAATGCTCTTCTCACACTGTGTACCGTCAATGAGAGAGCGTCCCCGCCCCCCCGCGGATGCCCCCCCCCCCCTCCACAACAGCCAACGCACCAGTGACGTCACTAGCCGTTGGGCTAGCAGTCCACTGTTTGCACCAAACCGCGCATAGAAGGTGTTGAGCTGGTCCGCAAGGGAGGCGTCGTCGCTCCCCATTGAGGGGGCGCTGACTTTGTAGTCAGTTATAGCCCTCAGTCCCTGCCATAAGCCTCTTGTGTCATTCTGTGCCATTTGTGCCTCCATCTTGTCGGCATACGTCCTCTTAGCAAGTTTGACAGCCTTGCGCAGAGTGTAGACTGTTGTCTTGTACTCTTCCATGTTTCCTGACTCTCTGCCCCGGTTATAAGCAGTGGTGCGAGAGTTCAGGGCTGCTCTGATAGTACTGTCCACCCATGGTTTCTGGTTTGGGAACACCCTCGCCTTCTTTGTGGGGACGATACTATCAGCCAGTGTTGTTATGAATGACACCACAGCGTCTGTGAAATCGCTGACGTCACTGTTACTCCTCTTGAACATTCCCCAGTCTGCGGCGTCTAGTGCGTCCTGAAGCGTGGCCTCTGATTGGTCGTCCCATGTTTTTACCTCACGTGACACGACGGCGTCACGTGATCTCTGTTTATATGCTGGGACCAGCAAGATGGCGGCATGATCCGACGTGTTTGTTGCTCCCGCTAATGGTGGAGCCGGTACAGCCTTGTAACCGGCTCTGAACGGGGTGTAACAGTGGTCGAGTGTATTTCCTCCTCTTGTGGAGCAGACGATGTGCTGGAAGAAAGACGGCATGACTTTGTGTATGTGTGTGTGTGTGTGTGTGTGTGTGTGTGTGTGTGTGTGTGTGTGTGTGTGTGTGTGTGTGTGTGTGTGTGTGTGTGTGTGTGTGTGTGTAGGAGTTGATTAATAAGGTGGAGTAGGAGGGGTGTGTGTGACACATGTTCACAGTGTGTGTGTGAGTGTGTGAGGGCTGCAGAGAAGGATGGAGGGACAGGAGTTGGGATGAAGGGAGATAGGGGGAGACAGAGAGAGAGACACGGAATGAGCGAGCAGGAGGGCTGGCGTGACCATCTATTACTGCAAGCTACACATCTATTACTGACCACACTGCCGCTCAACCGATACAATAACTGATTATTAGTAATCAAGGAGGCTGATAGCCAACATTCAGTTGCACTAAAAGTGCATTATTTAGGCCATGTAGAGTAACACAAACCCTAACACATGCTGCATGAACATACTCTGTAAAACGTGTAATATTTTAACAATAAAATGGCATGAAGGTCCCTGGAGACACTGATCTTTGATTGAATGAAGAAATAAAATTGCATGTTCATTAGTGTCCATTGGTGTAGCCCTAATCACTTTCTCTTTCTCTTATCTTCATATTTCTGTAGTATTTATTTTTCCTCTCACATTCATTAGTAAGATTACATATGGAGCACAGTTATCCGACCACCATTCTACCGGCAGCAATAAGCGGCCCTCACCCTGTTGATTTAAATGTAATTTCTTGTGGAAGTGCTGTTCTCTTATCTGCCACCAGGAGGCGCAAAGCTTGGCAGAATGCACTGATGCCGTGGTCCCGAGAATAGCAGCGCTGATAGGATAGCCACAGCGTGTTCAGAAAGGCATAGCACATGATATATGATATATATTTATTTATATCAATTTGACATGCATAACTTATGATGATGAAGTTAACACTTTGGATGCCAGATCCGATGATAGTCGGGTTATCTCGCCATGCGTTGAGTGCCAGGACCCCCGAAAACCCGAGTATAGTCGGGTTTTCATCGTTATTTCTTTTATTTGATATTTCCATTCATTACAGGCACACGGACATCTGGGTTAACATGGGGAATACTTCTGAGAATGCCAATGTACAATACCGGCCGCATCCACCCAGGTGGCAGTATCGAGCACCCTTTGAAACATGATATCTTGGCCTGTGGGTCGATCAGAAGTCTCTGGTCGGATTTCTATTGGTCGGGCAAGGGGAACGGTTGTCCCGATCAGATTGAGAATCGTGAATTGCTCCCGGTGCATGATGTGTGGCGGATTATGTTGGCGACATGATCTACACCAATACTGGGACTCGCGATCAGATAATTGGAATATTCTTTTTGGGGTACATCCTAGTGAAGGTAAGGCCTATATGGTATCAATCCTGCTGTGATCCAACTATGATTTCAGTTCGATCACAATATGTGTGTATTTTACTGCACAACGTGTGCCGTTGGTGACGATCAAAGCATAAAAAAAACGACCCCACTCCCCCACCCTTTCATGCATTCATGATGAAACATAATACCGATAATATAGATGTGATTTCAAAATGTAGCATGTACAGGCGAGAAATGGCAATGTTTTTGGTGAATTGCACGTATTGCTGCATAGCGTCGTTTTCTGGGATTAGACAGGATTATTCTAAAACTATAGTCATATTCACCATGGTATAAAACGGGAATGTATGGATGAAAACATTATTTCTTTAACACATACTGAACGATAGATAGTCGGTGTCAAAGGGGCCATAGTATTGTATCCATAGCTATAATATAGAATATAGTTATAGCCCTGCAAACACTGCCGTATTCCTATAGAGTGTGCCTTTAACAACACATCACGCATATCGCTGTGGCGTCCAAAGTGTTAAGACAAGCGTTCTTTTGAAAATGTAGGGCAGCAGCTGCGATAAATCGCTGATCGAAGCACAATTTTCCAAAAATTATTAGGGCTATCGTGGAATAGTTGGCCCTGTTTATGTGTGGATCATATCAGATCTCCTCATTTCTGCCATGAAACTAGATCCGGCAGTGTCATATTACAGACGTGTCATATGCTATTTATTGTCCCCACTCACTTCCCATATGACCATTTTCTTCACAGTCTAAAGCCGTGAATTAAGATCTTGAATAACCTACTGCACAGCAAAGAATAAAATCATTGCTAAAAGTCGGACACAGACTTTGAAAACAAATGGTCTACTCTAAACAACCTCTACATACAATGATTTCTGTGTACATGTATATAAGTTTACAGTCATGGCTACATGTGTGTGTTTGTACACATGCACATTGTTTTGTATGATTGTGTGCACATGTGCAGCAGGTGTGTGTGTGCAGAATGGGTGGGGGGGTAATTCTGCATAGCAATGAGGAAATAATCATGCCATAATTCAATGCTTCCTGAATGTGTGTGTCTGCACTCGGTTGTTTGTGTGTGTGTGTGTGTGTGTGTGTGTGTGTGTGTGTGTGTGTGTGTGTGTGTGTGTGTGTGTGTGTGTGTGTGTGTGTGTGTGTGTGTGTGTGTGTGTGTGTGTGTGTGCGCACAATGTATGCAAATCCTTGCTGCTTAATGATAATGTATGTGATAATAGAAGTGTGCTAATTAATTTATAACTTTGCACTGAGGAGGCTGTTCCATTGGCTAATATGATTCTATTACAGCAATTAGCCCACAATGACACTGGCTAGGTCACACACACACACACACACACACACACACACACACACACACACACACACACACACACACACACACACACACACACACACACACACACACACGCACGCACGCACGCATGCACGCACGCACGTACGCACGCACGCACGCACACACACACACACACACACACACACACACACACACACACACACACACACACACACACACACACACACACACACACACACACACACACACACACACACACACACACACACACACACACACCTTACAGTGTAGAATGCTAGCTACTCTCTTTCCCCTAAAACCTCTTTTTGTCCTACCCCTTCTCGTACTCTTTCTGTACATGTATTGCCTCGTACATATTTCAATTTCTTAACCCTTTCACTACCACTCTACCAAAAGGTTAGCCCTTTCACTGCGACAATACAGAAGGGTAACAATATTGTATTGATTTGTGTTATTGTATTGATTTGTATGGACCCCAGTAATAGTAGCCTATGCCTGTGGCAATGGCTAATGGGGATTCCGAATAAACTAAACTAAACTAAACCCTTTCACTGCCACGCGACAAAGGGTTAAAAATGTAAAATCCATACCAGCGGGGAGCTGGTTTTGGAAACATTTGAGGGAATGATTGAATTTCTAATGCCACGTGTGTCCAGAGAACGGTTGTGAAAACACGACACGCTCCTACCACGTCATGCAAGCTTGCGCAGACTGCAAGGAAACAATTCACAGCTTGTGTCTGAGAGAATTAACCAACATCATGGCTTAATAAAGATATGCAATCACATCACAAGAGATTATTTTACATTAAATTACATTAACCTATTAAGCCCTAGCCATACAATTTGCCTAAAAGTACATACCCAAGTAAATGGAAGATTGCTCCACTTCTACAAGGTGCATTTGCATGTATCTAGGGACATCTATAGACCTCAGGGAGTGTATTCCCAGTGTCAGACTATTGTTTCTGTTACTACTGTATGCCAGGGGCGGGGCTAGGGGGTGGCTACTTGGGCTCAAGCCCCGAATGTTTTCTGAAAAGCCCTGAATCTATTAAAAAAAAAAAAAAAAAAAATTGACAATTAGTCATTGTTACATGAAGATATGTTTGCACCAGATTTAGCAGAAGCTAATTTCCATCTGTAGTCTATCCAGCTGCTAACTGTATTTGAGTGAGTTAAGTCTTGGTGTTATGGTAGACTCAGACCTAAGCTTTAAATCACAATCAACAAGTTGACAAAAACATAATTCTTCCACCTTAGAAACATAGCTTTTGAGATATGTGATAACACAGGCTGCCGGCATGTCTTTATGAATGGAAATATCGAATAAAAGAAACAACGATGAAAACCCGACTATACTCTGGTTTTCGGGGGTCCTGCCGCTCAACGTTCGGCGAGTTAACCCTAGATCTTAGATCCTAATATGAAAAACGATGTGATTTAATGTTCTATGTCTTACCTTGACTTTGTCTATTTTAGTGCTATCTATTTTATGCTTTATGTCTGCACTTTATGCATTGCTCTTGATCTGCCAATGTTGTGCTCATTTTATGCCTGTCTTTTTGTACTGCTGTGAAGCACTTTGAGCTGCAATTCTTGTATGGTGAGCTCTCTCCTGTTGGGCTCTCTCCCCTCAGGCCCTCTCCTTTCGGGCTCTCTCTGTTCAGGCCCCCTCTGGTCGGCCCTTCTCTTTTCAGACCCCCTCCTGTCGGGCTCTCTCTCTGGCTCCCTCTGGTCAGGCTCTCTCTGGTCAGGCTCTCTCCTGTCAGGCCCTCTTCGTTCGGGCTCTCTCTGTTCTGGCCCCCTCTGGTCGGCCTTTCTCGTTTCAGACCCCCTGCTGTCGGGCTCTCTCTCCTGCTCTCTCTGGTCAGACTCTTTCTTCTCAGGCTCTCTCCTGTCAGGCTCTCTCTCCGGCTCTCTCTGGTCCGGCTCTCTCTCCGGCTCTCTCTGGTCAGGCCCTTTCTCCTCAGGCTCTCTCCTGTCAGGCCCTCTCCGTTCGGGCTCTCTCTGTTCAGGCCCCCTCTGGTCAGCCTTTCTCGTTTCAGACCCCCTGCTGTCGGGCTCTCTCTCCTGCTCTCTCTGGTCAGGCTCTTCCTTCCCAGGCTCTCTCCTGTCCGGCCCTCTCCGTTCGGGCTCTCCCTGTTCAGGCCCCCTCTGGTCGGCCTTTCTCGTTTCAGACCCCCTCCGGTCCGGCTCTCTCTGGTCAGGCTCTCTCCTCTCCCGTTGCCGATCGAACCGGGTCTTAGGGGGCTGGATCCCTCGGACCACTGTCAGCCCCACTGGTTCCAGCTGGGGCCCTTCCGCCTGAAGTTGCCGCATCTCCACCCAGTCGTACCCGCGGTTCCTCTTCTGGATCACCATTCGTCCGGTGACGACTGGCGAGTACGGGATGGGGGCCGCGACGGTGAGGAAGCCCCTCTCGGTGTCCTCCACCTCCGGTTCTGACCTCTTCGACGTGCATAACGGGGTGTCGGCCTTCCGGCTGAACCGGCCGGCACACGCCCGTACTTCTGGGACGAAGCATTCCCTGTGTACCTCCTGAGCCTCCGGGCTCTCAGCGACCGGGGCGACGGGCCCTGAGGCGGTTCCCTCCAGGACGAAGCGCACCGTCCGCCTTGCCTCGCCCTTCAAGTGCTGCTGTATGAACTCCGCCTGTTCATCGCCGGGCACTCTGCTGGTCCGGAAATGGGCCTTCATTTCCCGGATCCAATCCTCCACCGGCGACTCTCCCCTCTCTCTTCCTCCTCCAAACTCGCTGCATTTCCGGTCCTGCTGGACATACACGGTCCGCGAGGGGGGCGGGCAGGATTCACGGCCCTCTCTGTTGAGGGCAGCTTGTGTCTGTTCCAGGGCTAGCGCCTGTCGGTCCAGGAGGCCTGCTTGCCAATGGGCTTTGTCCACCAGGGCCTTCACCTGGGCGGTCAGCTCCTCCATGGCCTCCGTGCCCTCCTTCTTCACTTCGGTGGCGGCGTCTGGGCCGTCTCTCTGCTCCCGCAGAGCCACCGGAGCGTACCGCTTCTCTTGGAGCGCCTGCTAAGTCAACTCCTTCACTGTGTCGGCCTGCTGCTTTAGGAGTGCCGCCTGCGTCCGATACTTCTCCTGCAGCTCCTCGAACTTCGCCGTCATCTCCTGCGCGGCGTGGGTCCCTTCTTCGGACGTCATGGTCTCTCTACTGGTCTGTGACAAGGAAGTGGAGTAGGATGTTGATCCTGTTCGTGACGCCAAATGTAGAAGGGTGGATTATCCCTGCGAGTAGTAGTACACAGACACTGGGTAGTAGGATACTATAGTATTGGACCTATATGTACCCCCGTCTTTGGCCCGGAACGTCGTTCTGGAGGGCTTGCAGATGGAGTGGATGGGGCCCAGGATTTACTAACCTGGGGACTGGTACTCTGGTCTCCCTCGCCTTCCAAGGCGGTCAGCAGTAGCTCCCCACACACCCTCACTTCCCCCAGTACCTCCGACAGCCCTCCCACACCCAGTGACTGTCAGTTCAATAGTATTATTGGGCTTCCCTTTAAGCAGTACCCTTCCTTGACTACCTGTATAGACCCTTCAAATGCTATTCTGTGAATGGGGTGTAAGGGTTAAATAATTATGCAGTCACAATATTTACCCAGGGGTTAGAATAGCAATTGGAAAACGGAAGAAACAGACACACAGACAATGATCCCAATCAGGTCTACTTTTACTGAAGCCTGGGCATGTTATCCATTACAATTAACACTGTCATTTATTCATATTTGGCACCGGGTGCTCTCACTGTTATAATGTAGGGGAAGCTCAGACAAGAGTCCTCAGCTGGTTGAATTCAACATGCAACAGTCATATAGACAAGAGTCCTCAGCTGGTGAACTCAACATGCAACAGTCATATAGACAAGAGTCCTCAGCTGGTGAACTCAACATGCAACAGTCATATAGACAAGAGTCCTCAGCTGGTGAACTCAACATGTAACAGTCATATTTCATTTCATTTCAAACCTTTATTTATACTCGTGAAAGCACTGAGGTTTCCCTCATTTACAGTGATGACGAGTTAACAAAGGACACAAATATCATAACAGTTATTAATTACAATAAATTACAATTACTACAATGATGGATTAAAACAATTACATGATTCAGTACATAGGTCAAGTGCAATGCCTTTAAACTCCATGAATGACGGGAATGCTCCGAGCTTTAGAGTCTGTTGCAGGGTATTCCATGTGTATGGAGCATCGTAGGAGAAGACAGACTTTCCAAGCTCAGACCGAACTCGAGGCACCCTGAGCACAAGCCGATCATTCGAACGAGTTTGGTAGGTGACAGCACTCCAGACCAACAAAGATGTAATATAAGGTGGAAGTTTGCCAATAATTGCTTTGTAGATAAAAATATACCCATGATAACTACGTCACAACGAGAGAGATGGCCAGCCTACCCTCTCATACAAAAGACAATGATGAGTATCATATTTGTCACCTGTAATAAATCTTAGGGCGGAGTGGTAGGCAGAATCCAAATGCCTTAATGTAGACTCAGACGCATGCCTGTAAATGACATCACCATAGTCCAATATTGACAAAAAAACAGCCTGTACAATTATTTTCCTACAGAACATAGGAAAACTAGCGTGGTTACGGTACAAGAAACCAATCTTTTGTAGCAGGGTTATTTTTTGACAGGTTTACTGCACCCCAGAATTTAGCTGGGTTAGAGTAGGAATTCGAGACTAAGTCTAAAAAGTAATCAGATATAGCCTTCCTCACAGCTGCAGTAGTTCTATTTCTAAGTTGTCTGAAGGAAAGCCAGTCTTGCGTATCCCCAGTGCGTCTAGCACGTGACCACGCAGAGTTCCGCTCAGAAAATAATGCTGACAGCTCACTTGAGAACCACGGTGCCACCCTATCCTTAATCCTAGTCCTTTTATAAGGAGCATGTTTATCTACAAAGCAATTAAATGTTGAACTCAACATGCAACAGTCATATAGACAAGAGTCCTCAGCTGGTGAACTCAACATGCAACAGTCATATAGACGAGAGTCATGTCCTCAGCTGGTGAACTCAACATGCAACAGTCATAGACGAGAGGCATGTCCTCAGCTGGTTAACTCAACATGCAACAGTCATATAGACGAGAGTTATGTCCTCAGCTGGTGAACTCAACATGCAACAGTCATATATAGACGAGAGTCATGTCCTCAACTGGTTAACTCAACATGCAACAGTCATATAGACGAGAGTCATGTCCTCAGCTGGTTAACTCAACATGCAACAGTCATATAGACGAGAGTCATGTCCTCAGCTGGTGAACTCAACATGCAACAGTCATATTGACAAGAGTCCTCAGCTGGTGAACTCAACATGCAACAGTCATATATAGACGAGAGTCATGTCCTCAGCTGGTGAACTCAACATGCAACAGTCATATAGACGAGAGTCATGTCCTCAGCTGGTGAACTCAACATGCAACAGTCATATAGACAAGAGTCCTCAGCTGGTGAACTCAACATGCAACAGTCATATAGACGAGAGTCGTGTCCTCAGCTGGTTGAACTCAACATTCTTTGAAGTCTTGACACGCACATTATACACAGACAACCAACGTTGCCTTTCAATTTTATTCATCGTGGTTCCCCTTGTGTGCGAGAGGCATGCTTGCCCATATGATATGTGAATTGTTCGTCTACCATTATGCTTTGCCTCAGCTTGTAACATGCAGTGGCATTCTTTGCAAGTCTACTCCTGTGACTCCATATCTAAATGTTTTATTTGTCAGCTGACGTGCGGGCCACTCCTCTCTGTGAACACTTGAATGACATTCTCTGAAGTCGTGCTTCCTTGAAAAATTTGTGTTTAGGCTATACTCTATACTTTTCTGACTAGCAGCTGTCAACGAGTCTATCCTCGTAGACTGATTCCGCAGTGAATGCTTTCATTGCATTAATTCACGGAAAAGTTATTTCATACTGTATATATTTTTAGCATATTCCCTGTTGTGTCAACAGCATTTCCAAGTAACATAAGACTGAGAAGACTACCCCATCTGTCAGTGATAATTGTGTTTTGCATAATGAGTAGGAGCTGTTGTCTCGTTCAGAATATTCTAGATTGTCTCACCTGTATGATTTGCGGATTGCCGACTCACAAATGATATGAGGAGCGGGAAAGGGGAATGCAGAGGGGCGGGGCTGTGGGAGAGCGAGTGGAGAGAGAGAGAGACAATGGAGGGACTGGGAGGGAGACAGCACAAGGTGATAGAGTGAGATACAAAGGGGAGAGAGCTATGGGTCAGGACCCAAAAGCCGGTCACAAGCCACCTTCTGGTGGGTCCCCACATGACAACGGCAGCAATATATTTGTGATATGTTTCAATGAATAAGGGTCCCCAATAATGAAAAAATATTAAAATAATGTAAATAAATAAATAAATAAATATATTGACAGTGAGGAGGATTTTCTTTGTCAATATTGATATGTATATCATCACGCCAGCAGTGGGAAACCCCATGTTAACCTAATTTAAGCATAGTTCCTTTACTTTGTGTCTCTCTCACCCCTCCTCCATTTCTCCATACATTCATCTCTTCTTCTTTCATCCATCCCCATTGTATCCACCTTTCTCCCTACCATTTCTCTCTCTCTCCTCTCTCATCTCATCTCATCTCATCTCTCTCTCTCTCTCTCTCTCTCTCTCTCTCTCTCTCTCTCTCTCTCTCTCTCTCTCTCTCTCTCTCTCTCTCTCTCTCTCTCTCTCTCTCCAGAGAAAACTCAAAACTCAAACTTCTTGCTTTATATTGAACATATACTATATGTTGTGAAGGGCCAGATTAAACCGAATATATATATTTATTTATATATATATATTTAATTGTATTTGTATATTCTCTAATATTCCCTGATATCCCTTGTATATTCCTTGTACAATATGCATTGAATATCCATTCTAGCCTACTGAACATCCCATAATAGTCTCCATTCTACTATTGGTCGAGACCTTGGTGCCAGGCTGCCATACCCCTCAGACCCAGTTCAAACGTACCGCTCAACATGTACGAACAAGTCCTAGTTCCGCGTAGGAATCTGGCTACCGCACCACTAATGGGACTATTTGTTCATAGTGCGTATATATACTGCGCTACTAAAGTAGGACTTCCTTTTCAGTCCAGTTTCTTACCCTCCAATAGAGTGACAGACGTAAAGCCTCCCCGCGACGCCACGTGTGGGAGTAAGGCCAAGTTCGGCTTACCATCGGTATTGAGACATCGTGTATATTAATATTTGAATAGTCATATTTGGCACTATATCGTCGAGTTGGACGTAGTCTATTAAGCTAATAATAGTCTGTTAATATATAGTGCTTCGTGCGGTGAGAATACTACCGTAGTCAGTACCCAAACAACAAACTGGCGCTGCTCTGATGGCTGCCTTTCTGATCGCTCCGACGAGACTGTGCTTTATTTTGTTAATTTTTATAGTATTAGGAGTTTTATTTGCACCAACTGTTGGTGCATTATATGTGTATGACCGTCAGTCAATCATTGACATTGGATTAAGAAAAACTTACCGTTTGGATTGCTCTCTGGATCGGATCGCTGAACAGCAGAAATGGCCCGCCGAGATCCTTTGTTATGCCGGCCATGGCCAAGACCACCAGAAGCCGCCGCGAAGACGAGGAAAGAGAGCCGGGGTCCGGAACAGACTGAGGTCCAAACGACACAGAACCACATTGCCCAGCATATTGTTGGCCAATGTGCAATCGATAGGAAACAAATTGGACGACATCAGAGCAAGGATCCAATTCCAGAGGGACATTCGGGATTGTAACGTCCTCTGTTTCACAGAAACTTGGCTGAGTCCAGATGTCCCGAATCATGCAATAGAACCGGCAGACCATTTCTTCGTTCTCCGCAAAGACCGGACGGCATTAGAGTCACTAAAGACGAGAGGAGGCGGCATTGCCTTCATGATAAACAAGGAGTGGTGCGATTTAGGCAACACAAAGGAACTGTCTAACCACTGCTCCCCAGACCTGGAGTTTATCACGATAAAATGTCGACCCTTCTTCCTCCCAAGAGAGTTAACGTCCATCATCCTCATCGGAGTGTACATTCCACCACACGCGAACACTGGGGTCGCACTTTCAAAACTTCACGACGAGGTAAACAAACTCCAGGCAGCTAATGTTGACGCTGCCATTTTGGTCTTGGGGGATTTCAACAGCGCGCGTCTTAAAACGGTGCTGCCGAATTTCTATCAGCATGTGACCTGTCCCACCAGAGGCGAGAACATATTAGACCATGTATACTCGCAATTTAAGAATGGGTACAAGTCACAGGCTCTTAGTCCATTCGGTAAAAGCGATCACGCCGCCATTTTTCTTTTGCCTAAGTACAAACAGAGTCTCAAGCGAACGCCGGTGGTCTCGCGAGAGGTTAAGCGTTGGGCCGTGACGTCAGTGGAGTCACTCCAAGCAGTGCTGGGAAGCACAGAATGGAGTGTATTCCGTGATAACACAGCCAATATTAACGAATACACCGAAACGGTGATTGACTATGTCTGTACTCAGGTAGAAGTAATAATCCCCACCACCAAAATTAATATCTACCCAAATCAAAAGCCCTGGGTAGACAAATCCGTCCGTGAGGCTCTGAAAGTGCGCACATCAGCATACAACACCGGGCTGGTGACAGGCAACATGGAAGAACACAAGATGGCAAGATACAACGTCAGGAGAGCAGTAATAGAGGCAAAACGGCGTTACAGGGATAAAGTTGAACTTCAGTTTGAACAGGCTGAAACTAGAGGCATGTGGCAGGGCCTCAGAACAATGACAGACTACAAAGGAACCCCCCTCAAACTGAACAGTGACATCTCCTTAGCAAATGATCTCAACTCCTTCTATGCGAGGTTTGAGGCTGTGAATAACAACACCAGCCTACAAACCACGGCAATGGGGGGGGGGGGGTCTGCTGATGGAGACTCAGTGTTCAGGGTAACAGAGCATGAGGTGAGACGGATCTTTAAAAAAGTGGATATCAGGAAGGCAGCAGGACCGGACGGCATCCCCGGCCGCGTCCTAAAAGTCTGTGCCGACCAACTGGCCCCGGTATTCACTGACATCTTCAACCTGTCCTTGGAACAGGCCGTCATCCCCACCTGTCTGAAGAAGTCCACCATCATCCCTGTACCCAAAAAATCTACGCCCGCTTGCCTCAACGACTACCGCCCTGTAGCCCACACCTCCATAGCCATGAAGTGCTTTGAGAAGCTAGTGAAGGGCTACATCTGTTCCTCCCTCCCCATCAACCTGGACCCTCTGCAATTTGCATATCGCCCCAACAGGTCCACGGAGGACGCCATAGCCCATGTGCTGCACACAGCAGCATCACATCTGGACAAGAGGCAGGGGAACTATGTGAGAATGCTGTTCATCGACTACAGCTCAGCATTCAATACCATAGTCCCCTCCAAACTCATAGCCAAGCTCAGGGACCTGGGCTTGAACTATGACCTGTGCCAGTGGGTCCTGGACTTCCTGACGGGCAGACCCCAGGTGGTAAGAGCCGGCAACTGCACCTCCTCATCCATCACGCTCAACATAGGGGCCCCCCAGGGCTGTGTTCTGAGCCCCCTCCTCTACTCCCTGTACACACATGACTGCGTAGCACAGCGGAACAACAACACCATCATCAAATTTGCTGATGACACAGTAGTGGTGGGCCTGATCTCTGCCAACGACGAAAGGGCCTACCTGGAAGAGGTAGAGAACCTGTCACAGTGGTGTCAGGAGAACTGCCTCTCCCTGAACGTCAGCAAAACAAAAGAGATGATTGTGGACTTCAGGAGGTCGGGGGTCAAGGACTACAGCCCCCTCAGCATCGACGGGGCACCAGTTGAGAGAGTGAACAGTTTCAAGTACCTCGGAGCCCACATATCCGAGGACTTGACATGGACCACACACATTGACAGTGTTGTGAAGAAGGCACGACAACGCCTCTACTTCCTCAGGCGCCTAAGGAAGTTCCAAGTCAGTCAGAAGATCCTTAGGAACTTCTACTCATGTACAATAGAGAGCATCCTGACCGGCAACATCACCTCCTGGTTTGGGAATAGCACTGCACAAGACCGTAGCAGACTACAAAGAGTGACACGTTCAGCCGAACGCACAATTAGAGGGGGGCTTCCCACCCTCCAGAACATTTACAACAAGCGGTGCAAGGGGAAGGCTAAGAGAATTATTAAGGACTCGAGCCACCCGAACAACTGCCTCTTTGAACTGCTGCCGTCAGGCAAGCGATACCGGAGTCTTATGGCGAGCACAGAAAGACTCAGAAGGAGCTTCTATCCCCAGGCCATCAGGCTGCTAAACGAACAATAATCGCTAAACGAACAATAATCACTATGCAACAACCATCAAATGCACACAGCACACACACCCACACGCACACACTCACTCAAACAAACAACACACTGCAGCACCCACTCTCCACACTTTAGATCACACAAACACACTTACACTTTAGATTTATTGATAAAGGATTTGCACTACAACTCGTACACCTACTGTGAATTGTACCTAAACTGCACCTCGTCCATTTATGCCTTGCACTATATAGTATTGTATATTAGTACACTGCACAGTATTGTATATTGTATGGTAACTACGTCTACGAACATTGTACATATGTCTAAACTGAACACTGTGACCTCTTTTTTTACTTCTAATTTTTACTATGTCTTTATTTCATACTTATCTTGTCATGCACAGTCTCTGGAGCGCAACAGTAAGAAGCATTTTGTACAAAAGTATTCTGTACTTCTGTATGACAACTATTAAAGAAACTTGAAACTTGAAACTTGAAACCCCATCGTTTCGGGCAGAGAACTGGCTGCTTATCCAGGGTGGTTGACCCCACGTGAAGCTGCACCCGAGGAGCCCCAGAGCCGACGAGCGAGTGGACCTGTATACCGGATTATTCTACCGACGACAGCCCGCCTTCCCAGGCACGGATTATGCTTTGTATACGTTGATTATTCCATGGATAAAGACCCCCGACACTGCCGTGTGTTGGAACCCCCCCCCCCTGGAGAGGACGCAAGGTGAGGAGACGCTCTGCAAGACGAGGTCGCTTCACGTCTCTCCTCCGTGGACCGGAGGATGCCGGCCCACAAAGAGTCCACCTGCTTTCATCTGTGGTCCAAGGATCGCCGGCGCATTGAACGGCACTACAGTGGGTTCACCTGGGATACCCTTGGCCGGATGAGGCAGCCGGATTCTACCCCCCCCCCTTCCTACTCCTGTCGGCTTACAAGCGACCGGATTAACCCCCCCTAGTGTATCCAGCCTATAATCATTAAAGTATCATTGCTGTTATTCCTTAATTAATCCAGGTCGTATATGTACCACCTGCGCCTTCAGAGATTGGACATTCTCTATTGATATACCGACGAATACTCTTGCCATAAAAGTGCATACTAATTCCCATTCATAAATGTGATTGATTTGATTAAGTGCTTGCTCTACACACCATCGCTGTGTAGAAATAAAGACCTATTTCTAATTCGTACATTTGTGTTGGATCCGTTTCATCTACGTGACAGTGTTCATCATAATATATTTATGCCGAGTACTGGGTGGCCGAATATTAAGTACAAAGGTAGTGGTAGTAAGTATCATATCTAGTAATACAGTCAGGGAATTGTACCCCTCAGTTACAATTGGTCCTTCGAGCCGGAGGGTAATTAGTGTAATATTAATATAGTGTTATTTATATTGAAATGGCCTATGATGAACACTCCACGAAACGATCCTCCTAACCAACGCCCGCAGCGCGAACGACGGCTCCCTCAGTACTTAGAGGCTTACGCTGTCAGTCAACAACCTAGTCTTCTACTAACAGTAAACGCGGTAAAACTAGAAAGTAAAAGTATGTCTAACCCCAACGCCCAGACTACCCCGACCATAGAGGCCCCTACGGGCTCTAATGTAACTGACCAAGTTCACGGTGGGGACCAGTGGGAACCAGACATGACTTCACACCCCGCCAGTACTGAAGAAGTAGTCCCTGATGAGTCCCGGGAGGAATACAACGCTACCGAGAGAGAACTCGGCACGGAAGAAGACGGGGAGAGCACCGTGGAGATAGAGCTCCAAGGCTCCGCAAGGAGTACCCCGAGGGAAGGCTCCCCTATACAACCGCCTTCTCCCAGCGAGGCAGAGAGGACCCTACAGCAGGCCTTCCTCATCAGCCTGAACGCCGCTGCTGAACGCGACCGACTGCAGATCCAGCAGCGGAGCGAAGAAGAGCATATACGTCTAGAAATAAGACGCATTCAGAGAGAAGAGAATGTGGCCCGAGACCGAGCAGACAGCCAGCGAGCAGCTGCTGGTGCTCTACGGGACGCAGAGCGCGACAGACAGCAGGCGCAACTAATAGAACAGCTGATCAGACGGACAACACCCTCTCCCTCCGCCAGAGGCTCCAGGAACTCGTCTAGACACACCTCCAGGGCGGCATCCCCTAGCCGAGTAAACAACCCTGAACTTGACCAACAGACGAGGTCTATACCCCCCACAGACCACCTCCCCCCACCGGTCCAAGCGAGACCTAGCAACCGGGAAGGAGCAGCATATCCTGTGGAGAGGCTAAACCAGAGACTACAAGCACTGGATGACCTAACTGAAGACGAAGAGGAGGAGAACCACGCCCGACGACAGCACAGTACTCTACCGGACCAGGAGGTCTGGTACAGCCCAGGCTATACTCCCGCGGAGCTGCGCTACAGACCCCCGACTCTATACACGGGTGAGCACGACGCACGACCCGCACCGAGGAACAGCACCTGGACAAGCGGGCCATGGTACACTGCCGGTACCAGCCCATACCAAGGAGCGGGAGGAGACTCGCCTAGGAGGCCTCTCCCCCAACGCTCGCCGATGTATCCACAGTCAGCGTCATACATTGGCACGCCTATGGTACCCGACTTCACCCAAGAGAACCGGGCCCAGTATACAGAACTCCGCATGTGTCTGGAGACCATGTTGGTGGATGTATTGGATGAACGCCATAAATACGCCATCCTACTGAAGCACTTAAAGGTACCCCGCGCACATAATATAGCGCTCGCCTACGCGACTTCCACCACCCCATACACAGCAGCGCTGGTAGCATTGGACCAGAGGTATGGGCGCATATGGGATTACGTGATCCAGGAGATCCGACACATCGACCGCTTACCCCCAGCAATAGACAATCGAGCACTGGACGACCTGTCCATCAGAGTGCAGTCCCTGGTAGGGATGTTGGGAGCGCAGAGAGAGAAGGGGAGGCATGAACTTTACGCCAACTCAAATGTGGAAAGGATCTTGGAGAAGCTGCCGCCCGCTCGACAGGAGCGTTTTAGGCGACAGAGAGACCACCGAGACCCGAATGGCCCCGAACCGAACCTCCTCGATCTAGCAGACTTCCTGGCGAGAGAAGTCAGCAGCCTACGGCTAGATACATTCGGACGGAGCACCCCTGGCTCCAGAGAAGGAACCAGACGACTAAATGATGGAAGAAGATCGGTGACTGTGATGCACCAATCGGAGTCAGTACCGAGCAGCAGGAGCCACAGTACCCCCTCCAGAACGGAGAAGTGGAAGATAGTGTGCCCCTACTGTGAGAAAGAACACTGGCTAGCGCAATGTGACTCCTTCCCCAAGCTGAACGCGGAGGAAGCAAGTCAATGGATAAAGTCCAACAAGCGCTGTTTTCGCTGTGCGCGCTCACACATGGCAGCCGAATGCCGCTTAAAGAAAAGGTGCACCAAGTGCGATGGAGCCCATCTGGACATACTTCACGACAGTAACAGACGGCGCCCTTCACCCGCACCATCCAGCAGCAAAGCGAGCGTCATGTACATCGATCCCGCCAGCAGCAGTGGAGCCCGAGTACTCCTAAAAGTAGTGCGTGTGACACTAAGCTACCAGAATAAAGTCCTGGACACTTACGCCGTCCTCGATGACGGGTCCGAGAAGACCCTTCTGCTCGCCTCCGCTGCGGCCCAGCTAGGGCTGCGGGGAAGCGAAACCCAAATGACAATTCGGACAATAAGACGAGATTTGAAGACGATAAAGGGCGAGAATGTCTCATTCTCTATCGCAGCAAGCGGCCAGCCTGAGCGACGGTACCAGATTACAGACGCTTTCACCAGCCAAGAAATAGGACTGTCGCGGTACACATACCCCGTCGCCAAGCTGATGGAGAAATATGCACATCTGCGCAAGTTACCGATCCCGCTCATAGACAATGCTATGCCGACCCTGTTGATAGGCTCCGACCATGCAGACCTCATTGTCCCGATAGACCGGGTTCATACCGGACCCCGAGGCTGTCCTGCAGCAGTCGAGACCCGTTTGGGATGGACTCTCCAAGGCCCGCTCGCCAAATCTCTCAACCGAAGTACAGCCACTAGATGTCTCCACTCCCGAGTCACGGAGGGAGAAACCGCACTCCTGCAACACGTAGAGCGGTTATGGACCTTGGAACAAATGCCCTTTAAGAACGGAAAGAAAGACATTCGCTCTAAAGATGACATTTACGCCATTCACCTCCTCGAGACAGGGACCAAGAGAGTCCCGGTCAACGGCGTGTTGAGATACGCCACGCCACTCCTGCGGCGAGAAGGAATGCCTACTTTCCACGCCAAGACAGACGCCACAGAACGGTACCTGCTGAACACGGAGCGGCGCTTAGCCAAGAACCCCGCCCAAGAGAGTGTATACCGCGCTGAGATTGAGAAGCTCATCACAGCGGGACACGTCACAAAGATGGACATTAAAGAGGCTGACCAGACCACTGAATCGTGGTACGTGCCTCACCACAAGGTCCATCACAACGGTAAAGACCGCATAGTATTTAACTGCAGCTACCAGATCGGATCCCAAAATCTGAATAAAGAGTTACTGCCCGGTCCCACACTCGGCCCCTCCCTACTCGGCGTTCTACTCCGCTTCCGCCAGGAAAAGGTGGCCATCAGCGGGGACATTAAAGGAATGTTCCTGCAGGTGAGATTAGTAGAGGAGGACAAGCCCCTGTTACGGTTCCTATGGAGAGAGAAGCCAGGAGATGAGCACCCAGCCATCTACCAATGGGAAGTCCTCCCCTTCGGAACGACGTGCAGCCCCTGCTGTGCTACATTTGCACTACAGAAACATGTAGCAGAGGACCCAGCAGCGGACGAAGAGGTCCGACACAGCGTAAAGAACAGCTTCTACGTAGACAACTGTCTACAAAGCCTTTCAACCCAGGAAGAAGCCGAGGCTCTCCTGATTAAACTCCGCGCCTCATTGATCAAAGGCGGCTTTGATCTCAGGCAGTGGGCCAGCAGCGATCCGCAAGTACTGCGCAGCCTCTCCTCCGAGGACAAGGCAGCCAGCAGCGAGACCTGGATGGCTACAATCCCGGGAGAAGCCCAGGAGATGACCCTGGGATTGGTGTGGCGATTCAAAACAGATTCGCTTCACTACAGACACAAGCCCCTGACTACGGAGCAGGGAAGGCCGGCGGCGGCGCCGACCACCAGACGGAGTGTGTACACAACACTCGCCCGACAATATGACCCGCTAGGATGTATTCTACCGTACACCACCAGGGCAAAAATGATTGTACGAGCATTGTGGGACAAGGACCAGGGCTGGGACGACCCCATTCCCGCACACCTTGCATCCACCTGGAGAGAGTGGGAGATGGAGCTCCACTCACTCCCAGGCGTTAATATGCGCCGAAGTTACTTCCCACCCACGGTGAGGCCAGAGACATGTAAAATGGACTTACACGTCTTCAGTGACGCCTCAGAGGTCGCATACGGATCAGTAGCCTACTTGCGGGCCCAAGACCAGGGGGGAGAGATCTACACAGCATTTGTCCTCGCCCGCTCGAGAATAGCCCCACGCAAGCAACAATCTATCCCACGCCTAGAGCTCTGCGCAGCCCTAGCCGGAGCGCACCTAGCCACGCTCATCCAACGTGAGCTCACCATACCGGTGTCTAGAACAATCCTGTGGTCAGATTCCACGACAGTACCCGCCTGGATCAAATCGGACTCATGCAAGTACAAAGTCTTCGTGGGAGTCAGAGTCACCGAGATTCAAGACTTAACCGAAGAGTTAACCGGAGAAACAGAGTGGCGCTACGTTGATACAAAACAGAACCCAGCTGACGTCATCACCCGGGGAATGCCCCTAGATGACCTCACCCGTCGCAATGTCTACAGTGACGGCCCCGCATTCCTAAGACTCCCGGAAGGACAGTGGCCCATGCCTATCCCGAGGGAAGCAAGTCCAGAGGAGGTGGAAAATAAGAAGTCTGTGTTCTGTGGATTGAGCACCGTAGCCTCCACCGACCCTAACATAGACGATTGCACGTCCATAGAGAGTGCACAACAAAGAACATTCCTGCGGTACCACCCGGAGTGCAAGTCCCCCGCTGATATGTCAGCAGCTAACTACGAGGAAGCAGAATTGCTTCTACTGCAGCGAGCCCAGAGAGACTCGTTCCCCGATGAATTGGCCTGTCTACAGGGAGGAAAGCCCGTCCCATCCGACAGCAGATTAATTCATCTGGCCCCCGAGAGCGACGCTCATACCCTCATCAGAGTGGGTGGCCGCCTACGCAGAGCCCCCAATCTACCGGATGACATTAAATACCCGATCGTATTGAACAGCCGACACAAGGTCACAGAGCTGATTATAAAGAAATACGATGAGGATGTACATCACGCAGGAGCAGAAAGAGTCTTCGCAAAAATCAGACGTCGTTACTGGATCCTACAAGGAAGAGAGGCGGTACGACGCTTCCAGCGAACATGTCTAGACTGCCGCAAGTGGCGCGCGCAGCCCAGCATACCAAGGATGGCTGACCTTCCTCCATGTCGCCTCCGAATCGCTGACAAGCCATTCCACTCAACGGGTATGGACTGCTTTGGCCCGCTGCACATAAAGAAAGGAAGAGGAACCGAGAAGCGGTGGGGTATTGTATTCAAATGCATGACCACCAGAGCGATACACATCGAGCTTCTCCTGACCATGAGCACAGACTCATTCCTTATGGCCTTCCGTAGATTCACATCACGGAAAGGAAGACCGTCTACCCTATTGTCCGATCATGGGACAAACTTCAAAGGCGGCGAAAGAGAGCTGAGAGAGAGCTTCCAAGCTATGGGCCCAGAACTTAAGACCCACCTCGCTCCAGCACAGGTTGATTTCCAATTCAACCCCCCAAACGCACCCCACTTCGGTGGCACTTGGGAACGAGAAGTGCGCTCCATAAAGACAGCCCTGTACGCAGTACTTGGGGCCCAGACTGTGGCGGAAGAAGTCCTAATGACAGTCCTCACGGAGATTGAGGGAGTACTTAACTCGAAGCCCCTCGGATATGTCTCCAGTGATGTGGCGGATATCGACCCAGTTACCCCCAACACACTCCTGATGGGGCGGCTAGATCCTGCATTACCCCAGACAATGTACCGGCCTGAAGAAGCGAACGGCCGACGAATGTGGAGGTACAGCCAAGTATTAGCCGACAAGTTTTGGAGCAGTTTCCTACTGCACTACCTACCGTCTCTACAGACCCGCCAGAAGTGGGTAAAGGAGAGAGACAATTTGACAGAAGGAACAGTCGTCATGATTATTGATCAATCACTGCCCAGAGCTATGTGGCCGGCCGGCCGCGTAAGCAAAGTGATCACCGGTGCCGACGGCAAGGTCCGAGCAGCCTAAGTGCTTGTCCAGGGTCGCACTTACACCCGACCCGTAGCGAGGCTCATAGAACTGCCCCGACTCCCAGACACAATCGATGATGACCATGACCCTATAACCCTATGACTTTGTGAAGTTGACTGACCCCTACAGCAAACCCTTATGTGTAAATAGACAACGCGATTAATCTGTCTCTGTTTAACTGATTAGGTCTGGGACCAATCAGGGGGTGGCTGTTGTGAAGGGCCAGATTAAACCGAATATATATATTTATTTATATATATATATTTAATTGTATTTGTATATTCTCTAATATTCCCTGATATCCCTTGTATATTCCTTGTACAATATGCATTGAATATCCATTCTAGCCTACTGAACATCCCATAATAGTCTCCATTCTACTATTGGTCGAGACCTTGGTGCCAGGCTGCCATACCCCTCAGACCCAGTTCAAACGTACCGCTCAACATGTACGAACAAGTCCTAGTTCCGCGTAGGAATCTGGCTACCGCACCACTAATGGGACTATTTGTTCATAGTGCGTATATATACTGCGCTACTAAAGTAGGACTTCCTTTTCAGTCCAGTTTCTTACCCTCCAATAGAGTGACAGACGTAAAGCCTCCCCGCGACGCCACGTGTGGGAGTAAGGCCAAGTTCGGCTTACCATCGGTATTGAGACATCGTGTATATTAATATTTGAATAGTCATATTTGGCACTATATCGTCGAGTTGGACGTAGTCTATTAAGCTAATAATAGTCTGTTAATATATAGTGCTTCGTGCGGTGAGAATACTACCGTAGTCAGTACCCCATCGTTTCGGGCAGAGAACTGGCTGCTTATCCAGGGTGGTTGACCCCACGTGAAGCTGCACCCGAGGAGCCCCAGAGCCGACGAGCGAGTGGACCTGTATACCGGATTATTCTACCGACGACAGCCCGCCTTCCCAGGCACGGATTATGCTTTGTATACGTTGATTATTCCATGGATAAAGACCCCCGACACTGCCGTGTGTTGGAACCCCCCCCCCTGGAGAGGACGCAAGGTGAGGAGACGCTCTGCAAGACGAGGTCGCTTCACGTCTCTCCTCCGTGGACCGGAGGACGCCGGCCCACAAAGAGTCCACCTGCTTTCATCTGTGGTCCAAGGATCGCCGGCGCATTGAACGGCACTACAGTGGGTTCACCTGGGATACCCTTGGCCGGATGAGGCAGCCGGATTCTACCCCCCCCCCCTTCCTACTCCTGTCGGCTTACAAGCGACCGGATTAACCCCCCCTAGTGTATCCAGCCTATAATCATTAAAGTATCATTGCTGTTATTCCTTAATTAATCCAGGTCGTATATGTACCACCTGCGCCTTCAGAGATTGGACATTCTCTATTGATATACCGACGAATACTCTTGCCATAAAAGTGCATACTAATTCCCATTCATAAATGTGATTGATTTGATTAAGTGCTTGCTCTACACACCATCGCTGTGTAGAAATAAAGACCTATTTCTAATTCGTACATTTGTGTTGGATCCGTTTCATCTACGTGACAGTGTTCATCATAATATATTTATGCCGAGTACTGGGTGGCCGAATATTAAGTACAAAGGTAGTGGTAGTAAGTATCATATCTAGTAATACAGTCAGGGAATTGTACCCCTCAGTTACACTATAGGCCTATATATAGTGGTCTGTGTCACCGTGCTTGGCGCTATAAATGCTCAGAACTATAATGTGGTTTGTTTTACAACTTTCTTATTTTGTGAAAACATGAAGAATACATGGACTGGGAAAATCACTGCTTTTATTTAAACATAATTATATACATTACAAGTATCAAAACTGAAAGCTGCCAACATTAATATTCAAAATTGTTAGCCATCATACTGTTGTTTGATTCTGCATGGATTCAGGCACCTTGTGGAGTATTGGATTATGGGATACACTTCATCCTGGAATGTTGCATTTTATACCCTTCATGGAAGGGAGGACAAACTAGGGATGTAAATGCTCCTTTACTTATATTAGAATGTATATACATAACATAGAAAATGTATATCCCGTATTTTATTCGTAGTCTTATTTATATTCTTATTCATGACTTTTGTTTTTGACTACGTACAATTTTACTGTTTACTGTTTACTGCAAGAGATCTGTAGTGCCAAATTTCCCTTGGGATGAATAAAGTATTTCTATTCTATTCTATTCTATTCTATTCTATTCTATTCTATTCTATTCTATTCTATTCTATTCTACTTCACACAAGATGGAACTGTGCGTGTGTGTGTGTGTGTGTGTGTGTGTGTGTGTGTGTGTGTGTGTGTGTGTGTGTGTGTGTGTGTGTGTGTGTATGATGGAGGAGGAAAGGACGGCCAGGAGGCAGGAGACGAGACTCAGGAGGAATACACCTGCAGCTCCCGTTACCACATTTACATTGTTGTACAATAAGACTTGTTGTGGATCCGTGCGTGTGTGTGTGTGTGTGTGTGTGTGTGCGTGTGTGTGTGTGCGTGTGTGTGTGTGTGTGTGTGTGTGTGTGTGTGTGTGTGTGTGTGTGTGTGCGTGTGTGTGTGTGCGTGTGTGTGTGTGTGTGCGTGTGTGTGTGTGCGTGTGTGTGTGGTGTGTGTGAGTGTGTGTGTGTGTGTGTGTGTGTGTGTGTGTGTGTGTGTGTGTGTGTGTGTGTGTGTGTGTGTGTGTGTGTGTGTGTGTGTGTGTGTGTGTGTGTGTGTGTGTGTGTGTGTGTGTGTGTGTGTGTGTGTGTGTGTGTGTGTGTGTGTACTCACTGTCTTCTGCTGTGTGCAGGCTGGTCCAGGGGCTGTATGCCTGTCCGTGTGTGTTCCAGACCAACACCCTCACTTGGTAGTGTGTGTTGGGAGACAGGCCCTCTACAGTCTGAGAGAAGGCATCTGTCACATTCTCCAGGGGGCTATAGGACATAGAAACACACCCACACACAAAGAGGGAAGATGAAGGGAAGTGAACTCAACACTTCTTTCTGTTAGCAATGCAGTGTAAACATGCACGGGCAAGTGAGATAGAAGACACTCGCAGCGAAATTGGAGCATCTGACCTTTTCCAGAATGTAAACACTGTAAACATCTCCTTGGAAGCCTTAATCAGATTAAATGGTCACCAAAATTAAGAACATTTAGTACGATAAAAAGTTGTTATAGAAATTAAAGATATGTGTGTGCTCCATTATCTAAAAGACAAAGGTCATTATGTGCCCAGCTCCGCTCTGGGACTTTGCCCCTGCACCTCGAAAACCGGACATTACCGGGGGGTCACAGAAGAAGAGTGGATCTGTATTTACTGCAATATTGATATTGAGAATGAGTTTACTTTTATGTTTTATTGTCCATTATATTATGACTTGTGTCAAAAGTAATTTAACAGGTGTAAAAACCTTGAGTTAATGTGGTTGAGTGATGCAGAAAGACTAAGATGTATTTTTGATCACAGGGTATTTGCACTTGCAGAATATTTTGAGAAAGCTTGGGATAAACGTACAGAAAGAACATATATGTGATGTATTTATTTTGGCCTCTGACGGTGTGCATGGTGTAGCTTACAAACTTTGGGAATGTTATATTCAATTATTGTTTTTTCTTAAAATAATAATAATAATAATAATAATAATAATAATAATAATAATAATAATAATAATAATAATAATAATAATAATAATAATAATAATAATAATAATAATAATAATAATAATAATAATAATAATAATAATAATAATAATAATAATAATAATAATAATAATAATAATAATAATAATAATAATAATAATAATAATAATAATAATAATAATAATAATAATAATAATAATAATAATAATAATAATAATAATAATAATAATAATAATAATAATAATAATAATAATAATAATAATAATAATAATAATAATAATAATAATAATAATAATAATAATAATAATAATAATAATAATAATAATAATAATAATAATAATAATAATAATAATAATAATAATAATAATAATAATAATAATAATAATAATAATAATAATAATAATAATAATAATAATAATAATAATAATAATAATAATAATAATAATAATAATAATAACTTTATTTATATAGCACTTTTCATACAAGATGCAGCCCAAAGTGCTTCACATTACATGATAAAAGAAAGATAAAACAATGAATAATAACAGATTAAAAAAAGAACAAAAAGTAAACCACAGTCTAAAATCACAAGTAAAGAAAATGGATAAAATTGATTATTAAAGAAAAATAATAAAGATAGTTGCTAATTAAATATTAAAAAGGTATGTTAACTGTCGTTTAAAAATTTCCACTGAGCCAGCCTCTCTGATATTTTTTGGGATTGTGTTCCACAGCTGTGGTGCATAGAATTTAAAAGCAGATCCCGTTATAATCCCGTAACGTAAGGGATGGGTCGTCGGACATGACACAAACATTTGATTTCATTCATTCACATAATTAATAATCTGACTCTGGGACACCACTGTTCATTTGAAGAATATACGAGATGAACAGTCAACTTATTATATCAGGCTCATCATCTGAGGGGTGAGTATGTGACTCATTCATATGACCAGACAGAAACGTTTACTTTAATCAATTATTATTAAATTTTAAAAAAAGTATACGAATACAATTGTATTACTAAAACTAATGCACACAATAGACATGGAGTCTAAGAATATATTCCTAATACATTGACAATAATCCTGAGAATCACGTGATGAAGGCTGTTAGAATACTGAACACCATCAAGGTAGGCTAATTGGAATAATTACTGATGAGCTTAGCTCAGAGGTCAATAGAATGACAGTTTAGACTTGACTAGACAGGTTGTCAGGCAACCACAGATTTGAATACACAATAATTAGCACCCAGGCGTCCGCCTTTCTAGGCTCACGCCAATGTACAGTTTCTTGGCCAGGGTATACGAGAGAAGATGATAAGGCTAAATGTTCAGCTGAAGTTAATGGACTCCATTGTCTTTTAGTAAGAAAACACACAGTTAGTATTATGAATCACCTGTGGGGTGATTGATTGATTGAAAATTGTATTAACAGATTGCAGAATGGGTACAATACAGTACGGCTCAATACACACAATTGTTAAGGGATGCAGACCAGAGAAAGACCAGAGAAAATGGGTCACCCATTTTCAATTCATAATGAATTGTAAGTAAGGGTGCAATTAGCACCATGCAATCCATTCTTTGTGGATCCTGCCCTAAGTGTTGAAAAGTTATATTGAAGTAATCTGGTAATTCTCCATGAGCAAGGTAGATCTCACAAGGAGCATCCTCCTCAACCTGCAGCACAAGATATGTTCCAAAACTAGAAGTGCCGTTTTGTTGTCTATTGTTCATTTGAAACTGTCATTTGCAATTCTAAAGTCAAATTGTAACTTTGTTGCAGTTTTTCATTGGCTTTGTTTTGCGATGGTCAACTGACAAACCAATCAAACAAAGCCAAGAGATCACGCTCAGTTGTTGTTTGGACAGAAATCTGAATCCTAACAATGACATGTTTGAACAAACAGAATGTTGTAATTTCCACATTGACTTGAGGAAGTACTTTAGCACCCTCAGTAATTGATAATGCATGGTGATTTTAGAGGCGTGCGACCATAACATGATCATGCAGACCGAGGCCTACAGGCGAAGTAACCAATGCTGGAAGGAATTACTGCTCCCAGGAAGTAATACATGAAGTAATATTACTTTGGGAATACTACTTCTGGAGTAACGAGCCCAACACTGATCTTGATGCACGTATGAAGACATTTTGAGAAATATGGAAGAATGTCAACAAAAAGCAGCTTCTTGAAACACACATTGTCTTGGCTGACAGGGACCTTGTACCTCCAGTCTCCAATGTGTATTCTCACTTCCCTGAATACCCAGCCAAGTACTGTAAGGATAATTTAATTCCACTATTATTTCATTGACTAGAAGTTCGCCCAATGAGAGTATAGAAGAATGACTAATCTGATCATATATATATATATATATATATATATATATATTATTCATGGTATAATAGATTTACTATATTCTTCCTATATTTAC
>NC_140166.1:105282260-105302260 GCF_963971535.1 Notolepis coatsorum
AGCGATTCGACTCACGCTCACGGAAATTAATCGGCTCTTATGAACGAGTCGCTCATGACTGACCCATCACTAGCGTCTGACTATTTCGCGCGTGCAGCATTGGAGGTTATGCCAGCCAAGATGAAGAGGACATCGTTCGGCAGATGGACTGAAGATGAAAGTTGTTGTATGTTAGACAGTTCAGTCAGGCTAGCCATCCCGGCTAAAGACAGGGACAGCTAGTTAGCTTTAGCTACGTTATAATATTGAGTGCTAACGTGTGGTTCAGTCGGGATATAGCCATGATGATGTCGGCTAGTAGCTAGCTTAGCTAAAGGCTAACTAGCGTTAGCTAACCTAGAGACAGCGCGTGCAGCATTGTTATGCCAAGATGAAGAGGATGGTCGTTCGGCAGATGAACTTCGTCAACTCCACGCGGTTGTCTCCATCTTCTTGGACGTTTGGTGAGTTTTTAATGCACTCTATTCTATTCCCGCCGTGGATATCTCTCTCTCTCTCTCTCTCTCTCTCTCTCTCTCTCTCTCTCTCTCTCTCTCTCGGGAGCCAAACGGGCCGACTAGCTGTTGTAGTACTAGTAGCTAACGGTGTGTGGCCTGGACTTGTTGCCGGCACCACTATGGTAAACACCACTCTGTAGTGGGACGTGTATTGCCTTCTTTTTCCCTTCTCTTTTCGTATGAGAAGAGGGGGGGGGGGGGGGGGGGGGCGTGAACCGACTCATTGCCAGACGTGAGCGATTCGACTCACGCTCACGGAAATGAATCGGCTCTTATGAACGAGTCGCTCATGACTGACCCATCACTAGCGTCTGACTATTTCGCGCGTGCAGCATTGGAGGTTATGCCAGCCAAGATGAAGAGGACATCGTTCGGCAGATGGACTGAAGATGAAAGTTGTTGCATGTTAGACAGTTCAGTCAGGCTAGCCATCCCGGCTAAAGACAGGGACAGCTAGTTAGCTTTAGCTACGTTATAATATTGAGTGCTAACGTGTGGTTCAGTCGGGATATAGCCATGATGATGTCGGCTAGTAGCTAGCTTAGCTAAAGGCTAACTAGCGTTAGCTAACCTAGAGACAGCGCGTGCAGCATTGTTATGCCAAGATGAAGAGGATGGTCGTTCGGCAGATGAACTTCGTCAACTCCACGCGGTTGTCTCCATCCTCTTGGACGTTTGGTGAGTTTTTAATGCACTCTATTCTATTCCCGCCGTGGATATCTCTCTCTCTCTCTCTCTCTCTCTCTCTCTCTCTCTCTCTCTCGGGAGCCAAACGGGCCGACTAGCTGTTGTAGTACTAGTAGCTAACGGTGTGTGGCCTGGACTTGTTGCCGGCACCACTATGGTAAACACCACTCTGTAGTGGGACGTGTATTGCCTTCTTTTTCCCTTCTCTTTTCGTATGAGAAGAGGAAAACACAGCGGCTGTCTGAAGTGTTGGCCTGTATTGCTTTTCTCACGCTGTACAGTTTTTCAGTGGTAGCCGCATAGCTTGCTTCTGCGTTAGCTAATGGTTAGCGATAGCCGGGTTGAGCTAACTGTTAGCCAGTTAGCTGTTTAGCTACAACGTTAGCTGCCGGCTGCGCTCGGCTGGGAACGTTAGTTTGATGCTATCAGTTAGCCTAGAGTTAGCTGTTAGCTTGTGCTACGACCATTGACATTAGCTGTGAGAATAGCAGGGGGCCCTGGCACTCTGACTACGACATCATCTTTGACAGAAGATGTAGTCGGGCCTGCACCATGACAAGGCTCCGGCCATAGCTTCTTTTTGTCCCGCCAGCGAGAGGCCTTTGGTCAACGTGGAGACCTGTGTTGCGGCCTTTCGCCCTGCGTTCCTTGGTGCAGGTAAGATGTCCATTGGACATTACCCCACTCTTCCTTCCTTCCCCTCCCGAATGTTTTGTTAATAACGATGTTTTTTTCCAGGCAAAACATATGTTACTTCACAACATTTGGAGATACGACATGTGCTGTGTGTGAATTGTCTTGGTCGTTTGTGTAGCTTGGGTAGCGTTGGCCAAAGCTGTGTGTGGCCTGGTGTCAGTACCTGGCTACTCTATTTGCAGTTAGCCTATTTAGCTGATGTCGGCCCTTGGCTCCTTGCTACTTTGTTTTCTCTGGTATAGACCCTCTTCTCTTTGGATTTAAGTGTTGATCTTTGTCCTTTTGGATCTATGTATATTCATGTTGCCTTTGTGAAGTTATCTTTTCCTTCTGTTTTGTTCTTCCATTAAAAGTTGAATATCCTTTAGGGGCTCATCTTTGCTTATCTCTCTCTCATACATGCTCTCTCTCTAACACACACACACACACGACACACAGACATGCTCTCTCTCTCTAACACACACACACACATGCTCTCTCTCTCTCTCTCTCTCTCTCTCTTTCTAACACACACAGTCTGCCTATGGCGGCCTTTCTCGATGGCTAGGCTGTGCTCGCTGAGTCTGTACCTAGTCAAGGATCTTCAGTCACAGTGCTCAGGTATTCTGCCACTGTGTACTCTCTGTTTAGGGCCAAATAGCATTTCAATTTCTTTCCAATGTCTCTCTCGCTCTCTCTCTCTCTCTCTCTCTCTCTCTCTCTCTCTCTCTCTCTCTCTCTCTCTCTGTACACTGTATATTGACTGTAGAACGGGAGCTCTCTCTCGCTCTCTCTCTTGCTATATGTTGACTGTATCATGCCCAGCCTCGGGCAGCGCTATTATTTAAGAATATGTTGACTGTATGAAAAAAAAAAAAAATAATAATAATTATATATATATATATATATATATATATTTTTTTTTTTTTTTACCTTTTGGGGGGGGGGGGGGGGGGGGGTCGCGTTTAAATCTCGCACAGGGCCTCGTATTTCTCCCAGGCGGCCCTGTGTGTGTGTGTGTGTGTGTGTGTGTGTGTGTGTGTGTGTGTGTGTGTGTGTGTGTGTGTGTGTGTGTGTGTGTGTGTGTACATATGTGTGTATCATTGCCCAAATTTAGAGCTGTAATTCCATTGCTGTGATAATAACCCTAGCAGTTCCGAGCTGCGTCATTCACTTGAGTGCATAGTAGTATAGACACATTAGCATAGTGGGTAGTAGTATAGGCATGGATTCATATAGCACTTTTATCCAAATCGCTTTACAACTTATACCTCACATTCGCCCATTCACTCACTAGAGCTGTCCCCAAAGCCTTTTTTTGGGATTCGAACTTCGCCAGGGTTTTTCGAACAGACGTTCGAACCATCGTTTTTAATCATGCAGTCTTGACTTTAGGCACATTTACGCTGTGGTTATTAACTCATTCAGCGCCAGCTATTAGACGGAGCCTGTCACCTTGTTTGTAGAGCTATAACTATATTCTATATTATAGCTATGGATACTATACTATGGCCCATTTCACATCACCTATCTATCGTTCAACATGTGAAAAAGAATGAATTTTTCCATCCATACGTTCCTGTGTGTTATGTGTTTTGTGCCCTGATCAGGCGCTCCTAGTGTGATGTGTCGTGTCTAGTTGTAGTTCCCTGTCGTGGTTTTGTAGTCCTTATCGTTTCCTCCTCCAGCTGTACCCATTTGTAATTAACCCAGGTGTGTCTTGTCTCGTCATTCCCTCATGTATAAGTATTCTGTCTTTTCCCTTTGTCTGATGCTGATCCTGTCTGTGTAGTATGTGTCCTTGTCTGTCGTTACTTTAGTTTATTCTTCATTTCATCCATGGTAATTATTTTATTAAATATTTCTTATAACGTACTTTGACTGCCATCTCCTTGTTGTGTTGCATTGACTCGACAGCGAGCTTAAAGAAGGTCAATGACAACGTAACATGGGGGCTCGGGCCAAACTGGTTTGAGCAAACGAATTGGTAGTGGCCGCTAGGCTTGATCCACACTGTGAGTATGGTTGGCAGTGTCGTGTGTGTGGCCCATGTTTTGGACCCCCTTGGCAAATGATTCTCCAACAAGGAGCGTTCTCAACCAGCTAGGGCAGTTGGACAATTTTTTATGGTGCCTTCCGTCGCCTGGGGACACACCATATGCGGTCGGGATTTTAGAAAAATCCTGTCAGGCTCCTCCTAGGCCGGCGTGTGTCTAGCTTTTAGTTACATAGGGGGCATTATAGTGAGGGATGAGAACGTTTGGGGATGGGCTTAGGTTTTCTTTTGACACACGACAGCGAATACTTTTAGGTGTGGAGGCGTTAGGCGGTCATCCAGTGCTCTTCTATATTTTGTATGTATAGTGACAGTGTTTTGTGGTTGGTGGTTGGGACTGCCCTAAGCACTGCAGTAGTGGAGCGGTGGCCAAAGTAGGTAGGACCAGACTATACAGACATATAGGGTGAAGCCGTTTTTAGTTTTTCGTTTTGTTGTTTCTCTCTTTTGTACAGATTGATTGGGCATATTCAGTGGTAGGGGTGGATCCGTTTTTTTGTTCTCCTGGGGTTTTGTTTTTTCGTTCTCCCCCCCTGTTTATTCCTGAGTGGCGCAAAGATGCCGGTAAAAGTAGGAGACTTTGTGGATAGGCCAACAGTGGGCTTGTTGGGCGTATGCACGAAAGAGGAGTTGACGGGGATAGCGGAACACTATGGGGTTAAGCTTGCCCCGGGCATGAGGAAGGAGCAGCAGCGGTTAGCACTTGTGGAGGCTCTGACCGCCCAGGAAGTGCTGCAGGGCTCTGTTGGCGAGGAGGAGTTAGACCCAGTCTCTGATGGCTCACTAGTGCTGCGGAAATTAGAACTAGAGTATAAGTTCTAACAGTTAAAACATGCGAGACATGAGGCGGAACAGACTCGCGCGCATGAGTTGGAGCATGTCGACCGTGACCAAGCCGAGGCGGAACGCACTCGCACGCACAAGCTCGAACTCAAGAGGCTTGGGATTGAGGCACGAGCAGCACATCCTGAGGAACCTAGGTTCGATGTGACTAAGTACCTACGTCTAGTACCATAGTTTCTAGAAAAGGGTGTGGATAAATATTTTCCATGTTCGAGAATGTAGCCACGACACTGAGGTGGCTGATCGAACACTGGACGTTGCTGCTCTAGAGCGTCCTTACAGGTAAATCACAACATGTGTATGCGTCGCTATGCCCAAATACCCAGGACTACGCTATGGTCAAGGCTGCAATTCTCAGGGCATATGAGCTGGTACCTGAGGCATACAGGCAGCGGTTCCGTGCTCGGGGGAAAAACAGCTTGCAGACCTATGTGGAGTTTGCATACGAAAAATAATTATTGTTTGATCGGTGGTGCGCGTCGGAGAAAGTGGACACCCTGGCTAAAATGCGGGAGCTCATTCTTTTGGAGGAATTTAAGTCGTATTGTTTGCTCGAGAATGTGGCGATGTACATCAATGAACGGAAGGTTGCCGAGTGCTCGGTGGCTGCAGGCCTTGCGGATGAGTTTGTTTTAACACACAGGGTGCTGTTTGTCAAGCCTGACTGCCCTATTGGGGAGGACAGACCGGGGTGGAGCTCCGGTGGCAAACCGGTAGCCTCTGGCAGTAGCGAGCAGTTAAAACATGCGGACGCAGGTGGAGTTAGTGAGCGAGTAATGGGGGGGGGGGGGGGGGCACTCGCGTGTGTTTTCACTGTGGGAAGAAAGGGCACATCAATGACAATTGTTATGCTCTCCTTCACAGGGTTAACAGTCCTACCACGCAGATGCCACGCAGATGAAACGAGGCTGGACATTCCTCACGAAATGTGGATCTCTGTCAGAGCTGTCTTGTTGCCTATTGTATATTTTTTCTTGTGTATGGGCTTATGTATGCTTTGCTTCTTCGTTGGTAATGATTTTGTTCTGTCTTCCAGGGGTCGGGAGTGATGAGGGATGATCTGGGATTTTGGATTAGGGCTGCCCATTTCTCGACCGCTGTTTTTCCCTTGTTGATATTTGTGTACTTGACTTATTGTGGGCTGTACTGTCACACGGAACGTGTTGGGGGGGTGTTGTGAGCTGTGTGCGCCTCCAGCGTGTGGGGGTGGGGGGGGGACTGCCCATGGGCATGATAGTCCGATAGCGACATGGTCTGGTATAGGTATATAACTCAGTATATACGGGTGGGGTTTGAAATTGTGTGAGCGTGGGGTTATGGCCGTCCATATAGATGCTGTTAGTACAATTCGTTTTTATTGTGCTGATGGTGTTATTATTAGTAGTATTATTGTTCCTTGACTCCTTCTTTTGTTTATGTTCATTCCCCCATTTTCGCCTTGGGGTTATGACATAAAGTCGGGTGTGGGGGTGTTATGTGTTTTGTGCCCTGATCAGGCGCTCCTAGTGTGATGTGTCGTGTCTAGTTGTAGTTCCCTGTCATGGTTTTGTAGTCCTTATCGTTTCCCCCTCCAGCTGTACCCATTTGTAATTAACCCAGGTGTGTCTTGTCTCGTCATTCCCTCATGTATAAGTATTCTGTCTTTTCCCTTTGTCTGATGCTGATCCTGTCTGTGTAGTATGTGTCCTTGTCTGTCGTTACTTTAGTTTATTCTTCATTTCATCCATGGTAATTATTTTATTAAATATTTCTTATAAAGTACTTTGACTGCCGTCTCCTTGTTGTGCATTGACTCGACAGCGAGCTTAAAGAAGGTAAATGACAACGTAACACCGTGTACAGGAGGAAGAAGACCGACATACAGCCCCTGTATATAGACGGGGGATGTGTGGAGAGAGTCTCAGTCATCAAGTTCCTGGGTGTCCACCTGGAGGATGACCTGACCTGGAGAATCAACACCACGGCGATAGTGAAAAAGGCACAGCAGAGACTCTACTTCCTGAGAGTATTGAGAAACTACCACCTCAGACAAGACCTGCTTGTGTCTTTTTACCGCTGCTCCGTGGAAAGCATCCTCACCTACTGCATAAATGTGTGGTTCCTCAGCTGCACAGCCGCAGAGAGGAGGGCGCTCGAGAGGGTCGTCAACTCGGCCCAGAAGATCATCGGCTGCCCCCTCCCCTCACTGGAGGGACTATACAACTTCTGCTGCCTCAAAAAAGCAGTAAAAATACTGAAGGACCCACACCACCCAGGCAACAAGCACCTCGTGCGGCTGTTTTTTATTTTTTTACTAGCACCTAGGGTTGCATTTTTTTATTTCGTTGTAACAACTGTAACAATGACAATAAAGATCTATTCTATTCTATTCTATATTCTATTCTATTCTATTCTATTCTGTTATACCGTGGTGTAAAGGGGGGGGGGGGGGGGGGGTCGTTTCTGATAATTTGATTGCCAGTAACGACATTCGTATTGAACACTAAAAACGCTTATCAGCCCGATCGGTATAAAAGCATTGCACGATCAAGCTAAAATTGACGTCAGATAGTCCTTACCTGTGGTCGGGAGTATTCCAAAAATAATATTCCAATTGTTTGATCGCCATCTGGTACATCCAATGTCCATTTGGTCCACAACATATGGATCGGGATATTTGACGTGCTTCAATGGAACCGGGAGAACCGCTCTACTCGCCCGACAAGGAAAAGTGAGACCGGAGACATTTGGCCAAGATACAAAGGGTGCTCGATACCGCCGTCTAGCTGGATGCGGCCGGTATTGCACTTTGGCGATCTCAGACTCATTCCCTATGGCGATGACACTGTGCCATTGGGCTTCCCTTCTCTCCTTTCCTCCTGTATTCTCCTCTCATCCTGTCGCACATCATCTATTTTCATCCTCTCTTCTCATCCTCTCTCTTCTATCCTCCTCCCCTCTCCTCTCATGTCTATTCTCCTCTCAACCTGTCACACACCCCCTCTTCTTCTCTCCTCCTGTCTCACATCCCCTCTTCTTCTCTCCTCCTGTCTCACATCTTTTATTCTCTTATCCTCCTGTCTCACATCCTCTCTTCGTCTCTCCTCCTGTCTCACATCATCTCTCCTCCTGTCTCACATCCTTTATTATCTTCTCCTCCTGTCTCACATCCTCTCTTCTTCTCTCCTCATGTCTCACATCCTCTCTCCTCTTGTCTCACATCACCTATTCTCTTCTCCTCCTGTCTCACATCATATATTCTTATCTCCTCCTCTCTCAGTCTCACATCATCTCTTCTCCTCTCATCCTGTCTCACATCCTCTCTCCGCCTGTCTCACTTCCTATATTCTTCTCTCCTCCTGTCTCACATTATCTCTTCTCCTCTCATCCTGTCTCACATCCTCTCTCTTCTCTCAACCTGTGTCACATCATTTCTTCTCTTCTCATCCTGTCTCACACCCTCTCTGCTTATATCATCCTGTCTCACATCCTCTCTTCTTCTCTCATCATGTGTCACATAATTTTTTCTCTTCTCATCCTGTCTCACATCATCTCTTCTCCTCTCCTCCTGTCTCACATCATCTCTTCTCCTCTCCTCCTGTCTCACATCCTCTCTTCTCTTCTCATCCTGTCTCACATCCTCTCTTCTCATCCTGTCTCACATCATATCTTCTCCTCTCCACCTGTCTCACACCCTCTCTTCTCTTTCTGTCTCACATCCTCTCTTCTCTGCTCCTCCTGTCTCACATCCTCTCTTCTCTGCTCATCCTGTCTCACATCCTCTATTCTCCTCTCTTGCCTCAAGGATCTATGAGTAGTTGCATCATTATTGTATGCTCTTTGGAACTCTGAGACACTATTTAAAGGGGAACTATCTTATAAATGGCTTTTTTGAGTGTTTAGCATTGTTTCCTAGCTATGTGAACTTATATTAATATGATCTATGTCTCAAAATTCTCATATTGGCGCATTCTTCCAATTCTCCTCTCACAATATTCACCCTCACTGAACTGAGTCATTTGAAAATGTGATGATTTGTGATGTCAGAAAGACACTGCTGCATGTTAATGTTGAGGTACAAGATGAGCTGCACACAGTTCTGCTGCCCAGGCTCAAAACGGCTCGAGATCTTGAGGTAGAAAAATGCTGTTTTTGAGGACTTGATTAGAAATACAAAACAATGAATAAAAAAATATATATATTACAGAGGTGTTCCATAGACTCACAGGAATTGTGTAAAAGTGCCCAAATAGTGAAAGAAATAGTCAAATAGTTCCCCTTTAACACTTTGGTTGCCTTGGGTTAAATTAATGATATACCATAGATTGCCAGCGCTATTTGTCTATGGAGAAAGTCCCCTTCTTTGCAGGGCTATAACTTTTTTAATTCTATTGCTACATTGCCATTATTAGGGCCCATTCAAAGTCCTATATGTATTGTTCATTGTGTAGCAACGTTAAACTTTTTCATTCACATATTCATAGTAAAGTATGGTCTAATGTATAAGTATGTTTTCATCTCTTTCTGCAGCTTTCTCCAGAACGTGATATATAGCCCCAAATGCATTATATTGATGATGAAATACAGTTTGATGGCAATCAGCGCGATATAAAAAATTCCAACTAGACGTACTTCTAGAAGTTACTACACGTCATCTGATGTTGACCGGATGGGCGAGGGGGCGTTTATAATTCCGTGGGCAGCGTTATACCAATCATCTAATGTGGGTCAAATGTTGATAATAGCAGTTAGTATCTAAGACGGTAACGTTACACGCTAAAACTCACCCCAGTCTCCGCGCGCCGTTGGGCGATCATCGTTGAGTAGAAATTTTATCATTATGGGATATATTTTTACCCGGTCCATCTCCAGCTTGTATAATGGTATATACGTCCAAATCATGTTGTTTATCGAGTTATTGCCAATCGATCACCGTGTAGCGTGACGAGCCAGAGTCCCATGAACCATAGCGAGCGCCCGGAAGTACTACGGTCGTCATGACAACCTCTATTCAATATCCTGTGTGGCGATTGCGCCGATCGGCCACCAGATGGCGCTCCTGAACCGCCAGAGAGCTCAGTGGGTCCTGCTGGTGGATCTCAGGCCAGCGGAGGGGGAATATGAATCCGATCGCAGATTTTTGAAATATTGATATAAGGACGCTGTACAGCGTCCCCCGGCAACTTTAGCATGGCCAGCAAAGACGTGAAAAGACGTGTCCCGGCAGTCAAAGTGTTAAGAACAAGGTTGCTATGCTACTAACTGTTACACAGATGCAGACCAGAGTAAGACATTTGTCTTGTTTACATCAGGGTCCCCCATTTTCAATTCATAGTGAATTGAATATGGCCTGTAGCAGTTGGGGTCAGAGCCTCCTTTGAAAAGGGGGACGATCATGGCTGATTTCCAGTCAGAAGAGAAAACAGACAGACAAATGGAAAAGTTAAAGGGGAACTATCTTATAAATGGCCTTTTTGAGTGTTTAGCATTGTTTCCTAGCTATGTGAACTTATATTAATATGATCTATGTCTCAAAATTCTCATATTGGCACATTCTTCCAATTCTCCTCTCACAATATTCACCCTCACTGAACTGAGTCATTTGAAAATGTGATGATTTGTGATGTCAGAAAGACACCGCTGCATGTTAATGTTGAGATAGAAGATGAGCTGCACACAGTGGCTGGACCTGGACCTGGAGCCCAGGCTCAAAACGGCTTGAGATCTTGAGGTAGAAAAATGCTGTTTTTGAGGACTTGATTAGAAATACAAAACAATGAATAAAAAAAATATATATATTACAGAGGTGTTCCATAGACTCACAGGAATTGTGTAAAAGTGCCCAAATAGTGAAAGAAATAGTAAAATAGTTCCCCTTTAAACAAGTATGTAATGGGGGCAGCCATAATGTGACCAGCTACTTTTAAACAACATGGGGTCAAACCTGTCAGAGCCGGCAGATTTATTTGCATCCAGCTTGATGAGTTCTTCCAAAACTTCTGAGGCAGAAACGGATTGAAGGGAAGATCACCTGATGGAAGAGGGGTGTGTGATGGAGCAGTAAGATCACCTGATGGAAGAGGGGTGTGTGATGGAGCAGTAAGATCACCTGATGGAAGAGGGGTGTGTGATGGAGCAAATATTGAAGATCACCTGATGGAAGAGGGGTGTGTGATGGAGCAGTAAGATCACCTGATGGAAGAGGGGTGTGTGATGGAGCAGTAAGATCACCTGATGGAAGAGGGGTGTGTGATGGAGCAAATATTGAAGATCACCTGATGGAAGAGGGGTGTGTGATGGAGCAGTAAGATCACCTGATGGAAGAGGGGTGTGTGATGGAGCAGTAAGATCACCTGATGTAAGAGGGGTGTGTGATGGAGCAGTAAGATCACCTGATGGAGGAGGGGTGTGTGATGGAGCAATGTTGGGGACCGGAGCAGTAAATACTTGTGATGAATCCACTAAATGTTGGTTGAAGAATGAGACCATACATGATTTATCAGTGACGATCAGTCACGGGTAGGTGAGGGGTAGGTGAGGGGTAGGTGAGGGGAAGGTGAGGGGAAGTGAGTTTATTTTCCATATACTTTACTGTTTTCCAGAACTTCTTGGGGTCAGCACCACAGGATGATAATTCCTCCTTGAAATTGTTTAATTTAGCTGACATAATTGCCTGTGTGGTTTTATTTCTGCATTGCCAGAAGGCAAGCCAGTCAACAGGAGACTGAAAGGACCTGGCTCTCTGCCATAAGGCATTTTTATGACGGATCAAGTCAGCCAGGTCACGGGAGAACCAGGGGCTATAGCGATTTTTGGTCCGGAAACTTTTCAGTGGGGCATGTTTGTCAATAATAATAATAATAATAATAATAATAATAATAATAATAATAATAATAATAATAATAATAATAATAATAATAATAATAATAATAATAATAATAATAATAATAATAATAATAATAATAATAATAATAATAATAATAATAATAATAATAATAATAATAATAATAATAATAATAATAATAATAATAATAATAATAATAATAATAATAATAATAATAATAATAATAATAATAATAATAATAATAATAATAATAATAATAATAATAATAATAATAGTTCAAATAAGACCAGGCATCATCCATAGAGGGGATGAGGTTAATTCTCTCCCAATTCACGGCTGCCACATCATGTAGAAAGGCCTGGATAACAAACGTCTTCAGAGAGCGTTTATTCACAGTCATAGGTGGGCGTATTACTGAGAGGCCAGAGTGAATGCATGCAATGGCGCAGTGATCACTCAGGTCTTGACTAAAGACTCCAGATTGATAATTAGATGGAGTTAGAATTAGTTAGAATAAGGTCGATTAGTGTGGCAGCTATGGGAGATTTCAGCTTAAAATTCTGGTAGGTTCAGTTATAATTTTAAACAGGTTTAACCCCTTAAGCCCAACAGGCCCTGTACCGGGCCAAGTCAGTGTATATTTGTATATATGTAACGGATGGTACCGCGAAGCGCAGTCACGATGGACTTCCGATGTTGTGAAGTGACTGGGGCGAGTAGCGGAGCTATGGGTTAAACTCACTCTCATCCTCAAAAGACACATAGACACGTTACAAAGCAGTGAGGTCACTTCTTGGTATAGCGGTCTGTGCTGCTGCCCGCGGTGTGGGAGACCACAGGTTCGAAACTCCCTCGGGCATCGAAGTTTAAGGTGACGATGTCACAACCGTTACATTGGTGCCGAATGACCCGGAAGCCTTGGGTGGAGTGGAGTGAGTTTAAGGAGGGTGAGTGTAACAGATGGTACCGTGAAGCACAGTCACGATGGACTTCTGATGTTGTGAAGTGACTGGGGCGAGTAGCCGTGCTATGTGTTAAACTCACTCTCACCCTTAAAAGACACATAGACACGTTACAAAGCAGTGAGTTCACCTCTTGGTATAGCGGTCTGTGTTGTTGCCCGCAGTGCGGGAGACCACGGGTTCAAAACTCCGTCGGGGCATCGAAGTTTAAGGTGACGATGTCACAACCGTTACATATACAGTGTATATGTGACTCGGCGTCATCAAACCCGACTTAGTCCGGCGAGATACAAGCGTCAGAAAATGCGAAAACGTCTTGCACTTCAGAAAATCTAAAAAAATCGAAATATTGCTTTTTGACTGCTTTGAAATGTCGTTGCTCTGTTCCCTTATTTGCAAACATTAATACAACTTGTAAATGAGTTAATTATTGTTAGATTGTCCGACAGTATTGTGTCTCAATATCAAATCAAATCAAATCAAATTTATTTATAAGGCCCGACAACACACGTTAATGTCCCCATGGGCCGTACAGGTCTTCTTTAAACAAGTCAAGAAGAAAACATAACAATAAGTCAAGAACAGAACAAGAACACCATAAGGTCCAAACATTTTTAGATGAATGCAAAAAATTTTAATAAAAAATTAAAGAATGTAAGCACTCCCAGACATACCCCACGCAAAGGTAAGGAAAAACTCACTAACACCTAACAATAGGGAAAAAAGCTCCACAGGCAGTGTGGAGGAGAGAAACCTTAGAAGGGCCATTCAAGGGGGGATCTCCCTTCTTAGATGTTGGTGATAGTAGTGTTGCAGACGGCCAGTTGGTAAGCATGCACTCATGTGTGTAGTGAAACACAGATGAGTGCATGCAATAGCAACTGAACATTTTGAAAGATTAAAGATAAAGCAAATAGCAATAGCAACTGAACATTTTGAAAGATAGAGCTGATAGCGGATCTATTTGAGGCACAGGGGCGGCGCAAAGAGGGTCACGTACTCCCCGTCTTAGTCACGGGACATTCAACACTCCGGTCATTGCTCAGGGACAGCCGGAGACCGGGAGATAGGGGGCGGCGCAGAGAGGGTTGCGAACTCCCCGACATCATCGCGGGACGTCCGGCACTCCGGTCACCACTACGAGACCTCCGGAGACAGGGGGGCACGCAGAGGGAAAGACTAGAGGCGAGGGCTTTACGCTGGGTGGTCTGTCTGTGCGTGCTTCATGCATTAATCACAGGTACTTAACGAGGTGTTAAAAACACACACAAGCACACAAGCACTCCTTTCTTAGCAGAGAGAACGAAAATATAATACACTTATCTTAACGTTATAAGTTACAGCAACTTAACTTGTGACAAACGCAGTGTCTATATTAAAAAGACCTTCATCATAAAACGCGAGTCAGGACTCGGGTGTATTGTCATTAAACAACATTAAAACACATTTAGAATGTCACGAATTTTATGAGTGAACGAATTTTGTTCGAGTGGATTTATTGCAACTTAATGCTGTCCTTATTTTAATGTTGCGCTTTGTTATTGCGTGGCTTGAATCCGCAGCAGTAAGCCAGATAAACAAATTTATTAACACGCCTTTCAAGATGGCTATTGGTCAGGACAGGCCGCTGTCCTCATTCAGAGCGAGAGGCGGGGAGGGTAGCAGGCTACCATAGCGCAGGGCGCAGGCTCATGATGACAGCAACGCTACGTTAGTGACTTGGTTGAAACGTGATTCCGGAGTGATACCAAGTAAAGTGGAAGGAAAATATATCCAGTGCGTATGACAGGCATCCTCGAAATTCTCCGCTGTCTCCTCTGCAAGCAGTGCTCTGTCTGTCTGTGTGTCTCTGGCTACTCTGATCCAATCACATTCAGCGTCCCGTCAGCTTTCCCCCCCCCCACACCCACAGTCTGCGAATCAGAGCAGAGTAGGGCGGGTTTTCAGCGGGTCCCAGTCAGAGCGAGAGTTGACATCTAGAGGTAGTCTAATCTGCAGGTACTGTAGCTAGTAACCTCGTTCCCAGTTTTACAGTATCTCCGTGAGATAAATGTAGCTAGTAGCCTAGTTTCGCCAGCAGGCAGTTAGTCGAAAAATACGGCATGCTCATGCTGAATGGACTGAAAAATATGCGTGCAATCTCCCAGCACCAAACCAGTGCCTAATATGCCAAGAAACGGTAGCTCTTGTGAAGAGTGGCATATTTGAAACGCCACTATGAAACAAAACAGTTATTTTGATGCAGCCTTTCCTCAAAATTCAGTGCTAAGAACCACACAAATAAATGGAATGAAATCATCATATCAAGCTGCAAGCAGAATTATTGTTAAAGCTATATCACAACGAGAAAAAGCAACCAAGTCTTCACTCAGTGGTATGGGTGTTGGCTAAACACAAGAAGACATTCTCTGATGCATAATAAAATAATGTATGACTGAAGTGATGGAGACCATGTTTGAAGGCAAACAAAAGCAAATCCCCCTCAGATAGCACAGCAACCAGAATAACTGAAATACTGGCTGATGATTTGATTAAACAGCTTTGTGATAGAATAAAAAAAAATGCACAGTGCATTTCCATAGCTGTGGATGAGTCCACTGACACCACTGAGAATGCTCAGTTGCTGGTGTTTGTGAGGTTTTAGTGAGTTTGTGAGACGATTGGATCAGTTAACTCTTTCACTACCACACTACAGAAGGTTAACTCTTTCACTACCACACTACAGAAGGTTAACTCTTTCACTACCACACTACAGAAGGTTAACCCTTTCACTTACATACCAACATCCGTCTGGCCACACCCCTATCCGCTTACCTTCATACGCAGGTGTGTGGTCACCTACTCGCCTCCTTCTTCGCTTTCACCACAAGGAAGTGCCTGGTATATACCCCACATAACGAGAAGAAAGTTGAGAGGAAAACAGAAGACGGGAATATACGTTGACATTATATCTTTATTTTCTCTCACTATTTTCGAGAAAATACGGCGATATTGTCTTCGTCACTGGAGTGTCTGGAAGATGATGATCATTCTGACCTCCACCGGCTTTTTCGTATTAGGGGCTCGCGCCGCTGATATACTCCCCAACTGCAGTCCTCCTTGCTGCGGCTGGATGGGTATTGACCCTCCGGTCATACAGCTGGACTGTGGGAGGCACCGGCTGTTGTGAGGAACTGGGTTGCTTCCGTGTTGGGTGAGTACTGTTTTGCTTGCGAGCGCTAGTTGTCTGTTAACGCCATGGGGGTTAGCTGACAATTTTACGAAAGCCGACCCCGGACTGGGGTCCTCTGCTCAGCTTCTTAAGCGGCGGACGGAGGATCTTGGTCTGACGCCCATGATGGTCAACCTAGTGGGCCGCGACCGAGACCTGGTTAAAACCCGGGATTCTCTGGACGAGCGGATGCTTCTCTGTCCCGTGCAGGCCCCATCTTTCACATGAATGTGGAAGTACACCCTAAAGCATGAGGAAAAGTGGGCATGGATCTTCATTATCGGGAGTTCCATGCTCAAGTCGGCTGCAGCCCGGATGGGAATTGTGCCGGCTCCGCTGTATGTCTGGTAAATCACACTTGAAAACTGTGTTTGACATTCTTTTTCTCTTCCCTCTTAGGATGGGGAGGGACTTGGACAACGGCCTGTCTGAAGTGTGGCTTGTTATGTCGTTGTGTACAGTTCAGGTGATAGCTGCTTAGCTGGCGTGCTAGTTTGTGGCCTACTGTGTTAGCCAGTCAGCTGTTAGCTGCGGCGCTAGCTTGTTGTGTTTACTAGGCTAGTAAACGTTAGCTTGTTGCTATCAGTCGGACGGCTGTTAGCTTAATGCTACACTGTTGAAACATTACTGTGACTATAACATGCCTTAAACACTCTGACTACGACGTCATCTTTGACAGAGGAAGTTAGTCGACCCTACACCCGGGTGCCAGTGCCAGCGAGGACTTCGTCAACATGGAGAACGGAGGCTGGGTGGCGTAGCGGACATACCCTCGTCACCAACGCAGGAGATGCTGGGTTCGACTCTGTGTCCCATTAACCAGTGTTGTAGTCCTCTCGGCCTGCGCTCAGGGTGAAGGTAGGAGTCCTGACCGGACTTTAAACACTTCTTCTTTTCTTCCCTTCTAAATGTTTTGTAATAACGATGTTTCCAAAACATGTGTTGCTGCAATACATTTAGGATACGACGCGTGTTGTGTGTGAATTGTCTTGTCACTGGTATAGCTTCTCTCTCCATAGTAAATCGGCGTTGTTTTTTACATGTGTAAAAATGAACTGGTTAGTTGTGATGAGAACATGTGTGTTCATGTAACATTGTAACGTGGGTGAACTCAAAACTAAGAGGGTTAGTTAACCTGTGAAGCTATGCTTAGTGACATGTGATTGAGGAATGAATCTTTTCTCAGCCTCTGATGACAATGAACAGCATGTTCACATATTAACAGGGGTACCTGTTCAACTTGGTCGTATCAAGGGTAAGATAGGAGGGGTGACCCCCCGGTTCCCTGGGGCTTCCCCCCCTTCCTCTCAGACATGTTTGTTTACAATATATTGTGTCACTGTGTTTGTGGGGATACGATGTAACCCTCAGCTTAAGTTGCTGGGGTTGTGCTTCTGCTTGAGAAACAATTTTTTCCTAAAGAAAAGGTTGTTTGGTCACTTATCATGTGTGCTTAGCAAGGTCTGTGGCCATTACATAATCGAGGACGTGTGTCTTCTCTCGTTATGGAAAACAACGTTCCTCTGTAGTAGGAGTGTACTTTTGCCATTTTTTGTTGTGATGAAGGGTTGTGTGTGTCGTTGTGATCTACAACTGGGTAGTTTCCTGGTCCCACGCCCCGGAAAAATTGGGCGTGTGCACTGCGGAAATTCCCCCGCCATAGAGTACGTCACTGAGCGTGTCTCTATTGGTAAGACTTCCGTGAGTTGTTCAGGTTCCATGTTATGGATCTGTTTCAGGGAGTTGTCAGAGCTCCTACTCACGAAGCTCCTCCTCAGGGAGAAGTGCCTTCTGCGAGTTCGGACTCTCCTTCCCAGTGAGGGAGCCTCCTCAGAGTTTCAGAGCCTCCTCCTCAGATTGTCAAGGTGAGTAGAACTTCAAAAAAGGAGTTCTGCTCTATTGTATGTGTATTCGATTCAATTCGATTATTGAGTGTGTATTGGTTCAGTGCCTCCTCAATGTTGCAATGTTTCTTTTCAATCTATACAGCTCGCGTGGGAAGTCTCTCTGGGGATTCCCGTCTCCTCCCTGTGGCGAGGGTGGCGGGACGTAAAAATGAAATCTTTTTTACCATCAGCTGCGTCACGTGGGATTCATGTCAGTCTGTGTTTCTTTCTTTTTTAAATAAAAAAGAGGGAAGAACATGAAGCACGACGGCTCCTTGTCGTTCTCCCAGGCGACTTGGAGGAACAATGTCTGGTGTCTTGTTAGACTATCCATTGATGTGTTTGGGTCTCGACGCGTACATAGTGCTGGCTCGGGGTGTTTCAGATAAGAATCACGCATGAGGCTGGTACGCCTTGGTTGCTCGTTTTTATAGGGCAACTGGGATGGAGGTTTTCTCTTCCGAGCGCCTGTTACTAGGTCTCGACGGATTCTCGTTCATATCTGGGGGATGTTAACGGAATAGATCAAAACATAGGTAGAGGGGTCTCACGCCCTTGGAGTGGGCCACTGAGCTCGGTACGAATGGGACCATCTGGGCGGCTACGTGGCGTAGTGGGCAAGGCGCTCGCCACGAATGACGGAGACGCTGGGCTTGCCTGTTTGAGCCCAGCACTCCACATTGCTTTCAGTTTAGCTGGCCGTCCGTACTAATACACATTGGCCGTATTAGGGGGTGGGAAACTGATGGGTGGGGATCGGGCGTTGTGGACAGCGACTCCTACAGGTCGGTTGGTGCGCCTGCGCAGTAGAATCAGGAAGTGTCGGGGGCAGCGTGAGCCTCCCACGCGTTACTCCTCGCCACTGAGAGATCGAGCTGCGCAGGTGAAAAGATGCGACTGCTGTTACCTCAAGTACCGGAGGGGACTTGTGCTATGTATGACTTAGTCCACATTGCAGCCGGCTTGTGGGAGGCAAGAAACAGCGTTTGTGACAGGGGAGGGTTGAATTGGATGATACAAAATTGGGATGGGAGAAAATATAGAAAAATGGGAGAAAAAGGAAACGAATGGGACCGTCTGGGTGGCGCCCTCTTTTCATGTTTTAGATCGACACGCGTACCTACCCCCTCTCTTGGAGTGGGGATGTCGGTGTGGTTAGGGCACAGGACTGGTTCTGGTCACGCTGGTCCAGGTCAGTTAACCCGTTTTCCACCGGGGACGCAGATCTGCTGTTCTGGTACCCTGAGGGACTTGTGCTTTTTTCAGGGGAAAAAATTCCGGGTCGGCCCGGGTGTCACAGGGTTGGGCGTTATGGAAACCCTTTGTTGGGTACATGTTGTACCTGGCATTATCATGAAGGGGCTGGTTCTCCATTCTTTTCGCTCCTCTCTTACGCATGGCGAAGAGGGGAATGTTGGGGTGGTCTTATGGACCTCCTCTGGCATCCCTGTGTGCTTCCCGGGCCACCAGGCCCGGTTTGAAGTTGTGTTTCGTTGACCCGTAGGCCTGGAATAACCCCTTTTTGAAAACTGAAACACTTGTACTGCGATATAGCCAGTGTATACCCGCAGGTGTGTTTTGGAGTTTTTTCTTGAGGGGTTATAGGAACAACCACCGCATGTGGTACCAAGAGGGTGGTTGATTCCCTGGTGTGTTGGAGCAGAGTCCTGGGTTACCCGGTTGAGTGTGCCCCTGCACGTTCATGACGTCTGCCAATCGTGTCAGCCTTCTCTGCCTCGACCCCTCTGGGTGGGTTTTTTTTGGTGGAGGCTTTGTCATGGTGCGCAACAATGCCAGCATACGCCCCTTCCGCCAGGGTGCTGTTTCAGTTGACCCCTTTGGCGCCTGTCTCGTCCGCAGTGCTCCAGGCTCGGGTCTAAAGCCTGCTGCCTGGTTTAAGGGATCGACCCCTCTGGGGTCGTCTCCCCGGTGCGCTGCCTGCTTCCGCTATAGTTAGCCTTTTGAGTGCTTCAAGTTACGGCCATGCTGACTGCCTGTGTTGCAGGGTCAGTGTGCCAGGCGGCGTACTAGTGGGGGGAAGGGCCAGCTCTTCCGAATATGCTGGCGATGTGGGGGGCGGTGTCACTAAGTGACCGCCTGGTGAGGTCTTGATGCTTGGCGTCATTGACCTCTCCGGGCCCCCTTTTTCCGGGGGATCCAGTCCCTTCAGTGGGTCTGGGTCTTCCTTCGCGCTCTGCTGCTACGGCCTTGCCACGGGGGTTGAGTTTGCTCTTGACCCCGTGATTTTGGGGGCAGTAATGAGGTTTGTTCCTTCCGTTCGTTCCCTGGTGGCATGCGGGTTGTGCGTGTGCGTAGTCGTGGGGTCAAGCCACGGTTTGCTCACCCTGTGCGTTGAGTTG
>NC_140166.1:105309760-105347982 GCF_963971535.1 Notolepis coatsorum
GCCCTAATTCTAGCAGCCTACCAGTACGATATTCAGTATAAGGCCGCCCTGACACATGGGAATGCGGATGCATTATCTAGGTTACCGATGCAGGCAGAGGCACAAGAGTGTAGCCCGGACTTCAGAGTCTCGTTCTTAGATGAGAGCCCTATCTCTGCTAGAGAGATTGCAGAGCACACCAAGAGTGATGCAGTAATGAGAACAGTGAAAGATTTCACACAGAAAGGGTGGCCTAAGCATGTCACGGAGGAGGAACTAAAACCATACTGGGTGAGATGTACAGAACTGTCTGTAGAGAGTGATTGTGTGATGTGGGGTTTTAGAGTGGTCATTCCTCCCGTACTGAGGTCACAAATGTTAAAAGAGTTACATGACGATCACCTGGGTATAGTGAGAATGAAGACCAGAGCACGTAGCCATTTTTGGTGGCCAAACCTGGACAGAGACATTGAAAACCTGGTGGCCACATGTAACCCTTGTCAACTGACTAGGAACACACCACCGACGGCTCCGGTGCATGCATGGACTGGGGCAGTGAGACCGTGGCAGAGGGTCCACGTGGATTTTGCAGACAAAGGCAAACATAAGTTCATGGTGTTAACAGACAGTTTCTCTAAGTGGCCGGAAGTGTCATTGATGATGACAACGACAGCGGAGAAAACAGTGGAGGTTCTGAGGGGGTTCTTCGCAAACTATGGACTGCCAGAGGAACTGGTGTCAGACAATGGCCCCCCATTTCAGTCACGGACATTTCAGGACTTTCTCAGGAACAATGGGGTGAAACACACACGGTCGCTGCCGTACCACCCTGCCTCTAATGGGGCTGCAGAGCGCCTGGTGCAGAATCTGAAAAAGGCGCTGGAAAAAGCAAAGAGTCAGAGTATCACAACGCAGCACTCTATTCAAGACTTTTTGTTTTGTTACAGGAGCACCCCCCATTGTGTGACGGGTAAAACACCGGCAGAACTGTTCTTGGGACGGAAACTGAGAACGAGACTGTCGCTGATACAGCCCAGCGGTGCAGAGACGGGACAACAGAGCACACAGCGGAGCCCGGAGGGACCGCAGAAGAGGGTCCGATCATTTCAACCTCACCAGCGGGTGTTGGTGAAAAACTATGGGGGAGGGGAAGGAGAAAAGTGGGTTCATGGGAAGATTGTGAGGCCATTAGGCCCGGTTACATACATGGTTGAGGTTCAGAACAAAGTATGTAAAAGACATGTGAATCAAATGGTGTCAACTAAGTTACCACAGCCTGAAACGGAAGAGCGAGTAATACTAGGGCCTGATGGTCCTCAGGTCAGGGGAAGTAGTAGACCAAAACGAAATGCAAAACCCCCAGACAGATTAGATCTGTAATCTCAGGAATCAGGGTAGGGGAGGAGTGTAGTGTAGTGTAGGACTACAACTCCCCTGATGTTAAGGTGTCACATGTCTTGCTTATCATTGGTTACTGTTACGTGAACCAGAGGCGCCTCGGAGCGCTCTGTGTCAGAATAAGGCAGCAGCCAGAGGGACTGGCTGCGGGTTTCACTGTTTACCTGTATGAATACCAACTGTGAATAAAGCACAACTGAGCACTACCACGGTCTCTTCTATTAAGATACTACAATGTGAATGAGACAAATATGTTCTCACACCATTAAGTAAAGCCAATGATTTGCGTGAGTGTATGTGCATGCATGTGCGCATGTGTTAGAGCTATTTATCTGATTCATTCATTCCTACTGTAGCGTTTGCACAGCGGATCCTAAGAAGGAACTTATGAGCTGGTAGACATAATTGAAATAAATCACATTTTAGCCAAGTTGAAATACTTAAAGGAACCCCCCTCAAACTGAACAGTGACATCTCCTTAGCAAATGATCTCAATTCCTTCTATGCGAGGTTTGAGGCTGTGAATAACAACACCAGCCTACAAACCACGGCAATGGGGGGGGGGGGTCTGCTGATGGAGACTCAGTGTTCAGGGTAACAGAGCATGAGGTGAGACGGATCTTTAAAAAAGTGAATATCAGGAAGGCAGCAGGACCGGACGGCATCCCCGGCCGCGTCCTAAAAGTCTGTGCCGACCAACTGGCCCCGGTATTCACTGACATCTTCAACCTGTCCTTGGAACAGGCTGTCATCCCCACCTGTCTGAAGAAGTCCACCATCATCCCTGTACCCAAAAAATCTACGCCCGCTTGCCTCAACGACTACCGCCCTGTAGCCCTCACCTCCATAGCCATGAAGTGCTTTGAGAAGCTAGTGAAGGGCTACATCTGTTCCTCCCTCCCCATCAACCTGGACCCTCTGCAATTTGCATATCGCCCCAACAGGTCCACGGAGGACGCCATAGCCCATGTGCTGCACACAGCAGCATCACATCTGGACAAGAGGCAGGGGAACTATGTGAGAATGCTGTTCATCGACTACAGCTCAGCATTCAATACCATAGTCCCCTCCAAACTCATAGCCAAGCTCAGGGACCTGGGCTTGAACTATGACCTGTGCCAGTGGGTCTTGGACTTCCTGACGGGCAGACCCCAGGTGGTAAGAGCCGGCAACTGCACCTCCTCATCCATCACGCTCAACATAGGGGCCCCCCAGGGCTGTGTTCTGAGCCCCCTCCTCTACTCCCTGTACACACATGACTGCGTAGCACAGCGGAACAACAACACCATCATCAAATTTGCTGATGACACAGTAGTGGTGGGCCTGATCTCTGCCAACGACGAAAGGGCCTACCTGGAAGAGGTAGAGAACCTGTCACAGTGGTGTCAGGAGAACTGCCTCTCCCTGAACGTCAGCAAAACAAAAGAGATGATTGTGGACTTCAGGAGGTCGGGGGTCAAGGACTACAGCCCCCTCAGCATCGACGGGGCACCGGTTGAGAGAGTGAACAGTTTCAAGTACCTCGGAGCCCACATATCCGAGGACTTGACATGGACCACACACATTGACAGTGTTGTGAAGAAGGCACGACAACGCCTCTACTTCCTCAGGCGCCTAAGGAAGTTCCAAGTCAGTCAGAAGATCCTTAGGAACTTCTACTCATGTACAATAGAGAGCATCCTGACCGGCAACATCACCTCCTGGTTTGGGAATAGCACTGCACAAGACCGTAGCAGACTACAAAGAGTGACACGTTCAGCCGAACGCACAATTGGAGGGGGGCTTCCCACCCTCCAGAACATTTACATCAAGCGGTGCAAGGGGAAGGCTAAGAGAATTATTAAGGACTCGAGCCACCCGAACAACTGCCTCTTTGAACTGCTGCGGTCAGGCAAGCGATACCGGAGTCTTAACGCGAGCACAGAAAGACTCAGAAGAAGCTTCTATCCCCAGGCCACCAGGCTGCTAAACGAACAATAATCGCTAAACGAACAATAATCACTATGCAACAACCATCAAATACACACAGCACACACACCCACACGCACACACTCACTCAAACAAACAACACACTGCAGCACCCACTCTCCACACTTTAGATCACACAAACACACTTACACTTTATATTTATTGATAAAGGATTTGCACTACAACTCGTACACCTACTGTGAATTGTACCTAAATTGCACCTCGTCCCATTTCTCCATTTCTGCCTTGCACTATTGTTGTGAAGGGCCAGATTAAACCGAATATATATATTTATTTATATATATATATTTAATTGTATTTGTATATTCTCTAATATTCCCTGATATCCCTTGTATATTCCTTGTATTCAATATGCATTGAATATCCATTCTAGCCTACTGAACATCCCATAATAGTCTCCATTCTACTATTGGTCGAGACCTTGGTGCCAGGCTGCCATACCCCTCAGACCCAGTTCAAACGTACCGCTCCACATGTACGAACAAGTCCTAGTTCCGCGTAGGAATCTGGCTACCGCACCACTAATGGTACTATTTGTTCATAGTGCGTATATATACTGCGCTACTAAAGTAGGACTTTCTTTTCAGTCCAGTTTCTTACCCTCCAATAGAGTCACAGACGTAAAGCCTCCCCGCGACGCCACGTGTGGGAGTAAGGCCAAGTTCGCCTACCATCGGTATTGAGACATCGTGTATATTAATATTTGAATAGTCATATTTGGCACTATATCGTCGAGTTGGACGTAGTCTATTAAGCTAATAATAGTCTGTTAATATATAGTGCTTCGTGCGGTGAGAATACTACCGTAGTCAGTACCCCATCGTTTCGGGCAGAGAACTGGCTGCTTACCCAGGGTGGTTGACCCCATGTGAAGCTGCACCCGAGGAGCCCCAGAGCCGACGAGCGAGTGGACCTGTATACCGGATTATTCTACCGACGACAGCCCGCCTTCCCAGGCACGGATTATGCTTTGTATACTTTGATTATTCCATGGATAAAGACCCCCGACACTGCCGTGTGTTGGAACCCCCCCCCCCTGGAGAGGACGCAAGGTGAGGAGACGCTCTGCAAGACGAGGTCGCTTCACGTCTCTCCCCCGTGGACCGGAGAGAGCCGGCCCACAAAGAGTCCACCTGCTTTCATCTGTGGTCCAAGGATCGCCGACGCATTGAACGGCACTACAGTGGGTTCACCTGGGATACCCTTGGCCGGACGAGGCAGCCGGAGTCTACCCCCCCCCCCCCTCCTACTCCTGTCGGCTTACAAGCGACCGGATTAACCCCCCCTTAGTGTATCCAGTCTTATAATCATTAAAGTATCATTGCTGTTATTCCTTAACTATTCCAGGTCGTATATTTACCACCTGCGCCATCAGAGATTGGACATTCTCTATTGATATACCGACGAATACTCTTTGCCATAAAAGTGCATACTATTTCAATTCATAAATGTAATTAAGTGATTAAGTGCTTGCTCTACACACCATTGCTGTGTAGTAATAAACGCATACTTCGACTTCGTACATTTGTGTTGGATCCGTTTCATCTACGTGAGAGTGTTTATGATAATATATTTATGCCGTGTACTGGGTGGCCGAATATTAAGTACAAAGGTAGTGGTAGTAAGTATCATATCTAGTAATACAGTCAGGGAATTGTACCCCTCAGTTACAATTGGTCCTTCGAGCCGGAGGGTAATTAGTGTAATATTAATATAGTGTTATTAATATTGAAATGGCCTATGATGAACACTCCACGAAACGATCCTCCTAACCAACGCCCGCAGCGCGAACGACGGCTCCCTCAGTACTTAGAGGCTTACGCTGTCAGTCAACAACCTAGTCTTCTACTAACAGTAAACGCGGTAAAACTAGAAAGTAAAAGTATGTCTAACCCCAACGCCCAGACTACCCCGACCATAGAGGCCCCTACGGGCTCTAATGTAACTGACCAAGTTCACGGTGGGGACCAGTGGGAACCAGACATGACTTCACACCCCGCCAGTACTGAAGAAGTAGTCCCCGATGAGTCCCGGGAGGAATACAACGCTACCGAGAGAGAACTCGGCACGGAAGAAGACGGGGAGAGCACCGTGGAGATAGAGCTCCAAGGCTCCGCAAGGAGTACCCCGAGGGAAGGCTCCCCTATACAACCGCCTTCTCCCAGCGAGGCAGAGAGGACCCTACAGCAGGCCTTCCTCATCAGCCTGAACGCCGCTGCTGAACGCGACCGACTGCAGATCCAGCAGCGAAGCGAACACGAGCAGATACGTCTAGAAATAAGACGCATTCAGATGGAAGAGAATGTGGCCCGAGAACGAGCCGGTGCTCAACGGGACGCAGCGCGCGACAGACAGCAGTCGCAACTAATAGAACAGCTGATCAGATGGACAACACCCTCTCCCTCCGCCAGAGGCTCCAGGAACTCGTCTAGACACACCTCCAGGGCGGCATCCCCTAGCCGAGTAAACAACCCTGAACTTGACCAACAGACGAGGTCTATACCCCCCACAGACCACCTCCCCCCACCGGTCCAAGCGAGACCTAGCAACCGGGAAGGAGCAGCATATACTGTGGAGAGGCTAAACCAGAGACTACAAGCACTGGATGACCTAACTGAAGACGAAGAGGAAGAGGAGGAGAACCACGCCCGAAGACAGCACAGTACTCTACCGGACCAGGAGGTCCGGTACAGCCCAGGCTATACCCCCGCGGAGCTGCGCTACAGACCCCCGACTCTATACACGGGTGAGCACGACGCACGACCCGCACCGAGGAACAGCACCTGGACAAGCGGGCCATGGTACACTGCCGGTACCAGCCCATACCAAGGAGCGGGAGGAGACTCGCCTAGGAGGCCTCTCCCCCAACGCTCGCCGATGTATCCACAGTCAGCGTCATACATTGGCACGCCTATGGTGCCCCGAACCGAACCTCCTCGATCTAGCAGACTTCCTGGCGAGAGAAGTCAGCAGCCTACGGCTAGATACATTCGGACGGAGCACCCCTGGCTCCAGAGAAGGAACCAGACGACTAAATGATGGAAGAAGATCGGTGACTGTGATGCACCAATCGGAGTCAGTACCGAGCAGCAGGAGCCACAGTACCCCCTCCAGAACGGAGAAGTGGGAAGGAGCAGCATATACTGTGGAGAGGCTAAACCAGAGACTACAAGCACTGGATGACCTAACTGAAGACGAAGAGGAAGAGGAGGAGAACCACGCCCGAAGACAGCACAGTACTCTACCGGACCAGGAGGTCCGGTACAGCCCAGGCTATACCCCCGCGGAGCTGCGCTACAGACCCCCGACTCTATACACGGGTGAGCACGACGCACGACCCGCACCGAGGAACAGCACCTGGACAAGCGGGCCATGGTACACTGCCGGTACCAGCCCATACCAAGGAGCGGGAGGAGACTCGCCTAGGAGGCCTCTCCCCCAACGCTCGCCGATGTATCCACAGTCAGCGTCATACATTGGCACGCCTATGGTACCCGACTTCACCCAAGAGAACCGGGCCCAGTATACAGAACTCCGCATGTGTCTGGAGACCATGTTGGTGGATGTATTGGATGAACGCCACAAATACGCCATCCTACTGAAGCACTTAAAGGTACCCCGCGCACATAATATAGCGCTCGCCTACGCGACTTCCACCACCCCATACACAGCAGCGCTGGTAGCATTGGACCAGAGGTATGGGCGCATATGGGATTACGTGATCCAGGAGATCCGACACATCGACCGCTTACCCCCAGCAATAGACAATCGAGCACTGGACGACCTGTCCATCAGAGTGCAGTCCCTGGTAGGGATGTTGGGAGCGCAAAGAGAGAAGGGGAGGCATGAACTTTACGCCAACTCAAATGTGGAAAGGATTCTGGAGAAGCTGCCGCCCGCTCGTCAGGAGCGATTTAGGCGGCAGAGGGACCACAGAGACCCGAATGGCCCCGAACCGAACCTCCTCGATCTAGCAGACTTCCTGGCGAGAGAAGTCAGCAGCCTACGGCTAGATACATTCGGACGGAGCACCCCTGGCTCCAGAGAAGGAACCAGACGACTAAATGATGGAAGAAGATCGGTGACTGTGATGCACCAATCGGAGTCAGTACCGAGCAGCAGGAGCCACAGTACCCCCTCCAGAACGGAGAAGTGGAAGATAGTGTGCCCCTACTGTGAGAAAGAACACTGGCTAGCGCAATGTGACTCCTTCCCCAAGCTGAACGCGGAGGAAGCAGGTCAATGGATAAAGTCCAACAAGCGCTGCTTTCGCTGTGCGCGCTCACACATGGCAGCCGAATGCCGCTTAAAGAAAAGGTGCACCAAGTGCGATGGAGCCCATCTGGACATACTTCACGACAGTAACAGACGGCGCCCTTCACCCGCACCATCCAGCCGCAAAGCGAGCGTCATGTACATCGATCCCGCCAGCAGCAGTGGAGCCCGAGTACTCCTAAAAGTAGTGCGTGTGACACTAAGCTACCAGAATAAAGTCCTGGACACTTACGCCGTCCTTGATGACGGGTCAGAGAAGACCCTGCTGCTCGCCTCCGCTGCGGCCCAGCTAGGGCTGCGGGGAAGCGAAACCCAAATGACAATTCGGACAATAAGACGAGATTTGAAGACGATAAAGGGCGAGAATGTCTCAAGTTCAAGTTCAAGTTCTTTAATAGTTGTCATACAGAAGTACAGAATACTTTCATACAAAATGCTTCTTACTGTTACGCTCCAGAGACTGTGCTAGACAAGATAGTATCAAATAACATAATAACATAATATAGCATGAATTTAGAAGAAGAAAATGAGGTCACAGTTGTTCGGTATAGACATATGTACAATGTTCTGAGTTACCATATAATATACAATACACAACTATGCAGTGTACTAATGTACAGTACTATCTAGTGCAAAGCAGAAATGGGATGAGGTACAATTTTAGGTACAATTTACAGTAAGGTGTACGAGTTGTAGTGCAATCCTTCATCCATAAATATAAAGTGTGGGGAGTGGGTGCTACAGTGTGTTTGTTTAAAGTGGGTGTGTGCTATAAAGTGTGTGTAGTGGGTGCTACAGTGTGTTTGTTTAAAGTGAGTGTGTGCGTGTGGATGTGTGTGCTATGTGTGTTTGGTGGTTGTTGTTGTGTAGTGTTCATTCATTGTTCGTTTAGCAGCCTGATGGCCTGGGGATAGAAGCTACTTCTGAGTCTTTCTGTGCTCGCCTTGAGACTCCTGTATCGCTTGCCTGACGGCAGCAGTTCAAAGAGGCAGTTGTTCGGGTGGCTCGAGTCCTTAATAATTCTCTTAGCCTTCCCCTTGCAACGCTTGTAGTAAATGTTCTGGAGGGTGGGGAGCCCCCCTCCAATTGTGCGTTCGGCTGAACGTGTCACTCTTTGTAGTCTGCTTTGGTCTTTTGCAGTGCTATTCCCAAACCAGGAGGTGATGTTGCCGGTCAAGATGCTCTCTATTGTACATGAGTAGAAGTTCTTAAGGATCTTCTGGCTGACTTGGAACTTCCTTAGGCGCCTGAGGAAGTAGAGGCGTTGTCGTGCCTTCTTCACCACACTGTTAATGTGTATGGTCCATTTCAAGTCCTCGGATATGTGGGCTCCGAGGTACTTGAAGCTGTTGACTCTCTCAACCGGTGCCCCGTCGATGCTGAGGGGGTCTCATTCTCTATCGCAGCAAGCGGCCAGCCTGAGCGACGGTACCAGATTACAGACGCTTTCACCAGCCAAGAAATAGGACTGTCGCGGTACACATACCCCGTCGCCAAGCTGATGGAGAAATATGCACATCTGCGCAAGTTACCGATCCCGCTCATAGACAATGCTATGCCGACCCTGTTGATAGGCTCCGACCATGCAGACCTCATTGTCCCGATAGACCGGGTTCATACCGGACCCCGAGGCTGTCCTGCAGCAGTCGAGACCCGTTTGGGATGGACTCTCCAAGGCCCGCTCGCCAAATCTCTCAACCGAAGTACAGCCACTAGATGTCTCCACTCCCGAGTCACAGAGGGAGAAACCGCACTCCTGCAACACGTAGAGCGGCTATGGACCTTGGAACAAATGCCCTTTAAGAACGGAAAGAAAGACATTCGCTCTAAAGATGACATTTACGCCATTCACCTCCTCGAGACAGGGACCAAGAGAGTCCCGGTCAACGGCGTGTTGAGATACGCCACGCCACTCCTGCGGCGAGAAGGAATGCCTACTTTCCACGCCAAGACAGACGCCACAGAACGGTACCTGCTGAACACGGAGCGGCGCTTAGCCAAGAACCCCGCCCAAGAGAGTGTATACCGCGCTGAGATTGAGAAGCTCATCACAGCGGGACACGTCACAAAGATGGACATTAAAGAGGCTGACCAGACCACTGAATCGTGGTACGTGCCCCACCACAAGGTCCATCACAACGGTAAAGACCGCATAGTATTTAACTGCAGCTACCAGATCGGATCCCAAAATCTAAATAAAGAGTTACTGCCCGGTCCCACACTCGGCCCCTCCCTACTCGGCGTTCTACTCCGCTTCCGCCAGGAAAAGGTGGCCATCAGCGGGGACATTAAAGGAATGTTCCTGCAGGTGAGATTAGTAGAGGCGGACAAGCCCCTGTTACGGTTCCTATGGAGAGAGAAGCCAGGAGATGAGCACCCAGCCATCTACCAATGGGAAGTCCTCCCCTTCGGAACGACGTGCAGCCCCTGCTGTGCTACATTTGCACTACAGAAACATGTAGCAGAGGACCCAGCAGCGGACGAAGAGGTCCGACACAGCGTAAAGAACAGCTTCTACGTAGACAACTGTCTACAAAGCCTTTCAACCCAGGAAGAAGCCAAGGCTCTCCTGATTAAACTCCGCGCCTCATTGATCAAAGGCGGCTTTGATCTCAGGCAGTGGGCCAGCAGCGATCCGCAAGTACTGCGCAGCCTCTCCTCCGAGGACAAGGCAGCCAGCAGCGAGACCTCGATGGCTACAATCCCGGGAGAAGCCCAGGAGATGACCCTGGGATTGGTGTGGCGATTCAAAACAGATTCGCTTCACTACAGACACAAGCCCCTGACTACGGAGCAGGGAAGGCCGGCGGCGGCGCCGACCACCAGACGGAGTGTGTACACAACACTCGCCCGACAATATGACCCGCTAGGATGTATTCTACCGTACACCACCAGGGCAAAAATGATTGTACGAGCATTGTGGGACAAGGACCAGGGCTGGGACGACCCCATTCCCGCACACCTTGCATCCACCTGGAGAGAGTGGGAGATGGAGCTCCACTCACTCCCAGGCGTTAATATGCACCGAAGCTACTTCCCACCCACGGTGAGGCCAGAGACATGTAAAATGGACTTACACGTCTTCAGTGACGCCTCAGAGGTCGCATACGGATCAGTAGCCTACTTGCGGGCCCAAGACCAGTGGGGAGAGATCTACACAGCATTTGTCCTCGCCCGCTCGAAAATAGCCCCACGCAAGCAACAATCTATCCCACGTCTAGAGCTCTGCGCAGCCCTAGCCGGAGCGCACCTAGCCACGCTCATCCAACGTGAGCTCACCATACCGGTGTCTAGAACAATCCTGTGGTCAGATTCCACGACGGTACTCGCCTGGATCAAATCGGACTCATGCAAGTACAAAGTCTTCGTGGGAGTCAGAGTCACCGAGATTCAAGACTTAACCGAAGAGTTAACCAGAGAAACAGAGTGGCGCTACGTTGATACAAAACAGAACCCAGCTGACGTCATCACCCGGGGGATGCCCCTGGATGACCTCACCCGTCGCAATGTCTACAGTGACGGCCCCGCATTCCTAAGACTCCCGGAAGGACAGTGGCCCATGCCTATCCCGAGGGAAGCAAGTCCAGAGGAGGTGGAAAATAAGAAGTCTGTGTTCTGTGGATTGAGCACCGTAGCCTCCACCGACCCTAACATAGACGATTGCACGTCCATAGAGAGTGCACAACAAAGAACATTCCTGCGGTACCACCCGGAGTGCAAGTCCCCCGCTGATATGTCAGCAGCTAACTACGAGGAAGCAGAATTGCTTCTACTGCAGCGAGCCCAGAGAGACTCGTTCCCCGATGAATTGGCCTGTCTACAGGGAGGAAAGCCCGTCCCATCCGACAGCAGATTAATTCATCTGGCCCCCGAGAGCGACGCTCATACCCTCATCAGAGTGGGTGGTCGCCTACGCAGAGCCCCCAATCTACCGGATGACATTAAATACCCGATCGTATTGAACAGCCGACACAAGGTCACAGAGCTGATTATAAAGAAATACGATGAGGATGTACATCACGCAGGAGCAGAAAGAGTCTTCGCGGAAATCAGACGTCGTTACTGGATCCTACAAGGAAGAGAGGCGGTACGACGCTTCCAGCGAACATGTCTAGACTGCCGCAAGTGGCGCGCGCAGCCCAGCATACCAAGGATGGCTGACCTTCCTCCATGTCGCCTCCGAATCGGTGACAAGCCATTCCACTCAACGGGTATGGACTGCTTTGGCCCGCTGCACATAAAGAAAGGAAGAGGAACCGAGAAGCGGTGGGGTATTGTATTCAAATGCATGACCACCAGAGCGATACACATCGAGCTTCTCCCGACCATGAGCACAGACTCATTCCTTATGGCCTTCCGAAGATTCACATCACGGAAAGGAAGACCGTCTACCCTATTGTCCGATCATGGGACAAACTTCAAAGGCGGCGAAAGAGAGCTGAGAGAGAGCTTCCAAGCTATGGGCCCAGAACTTAAGACCCACCTCGCTCAAGCACAGGTTGATTTCCAATTCAACCCCCCAAACGCACCCCACTTCGGTGGCACTTGGGAACGAGAAGTGCGCTCCATAAAGACAGCCCTGTACGCAGTACTTGGGGCCCAGACTGTGGCGGAAGAAGTCCTAATGACAGTCCTCACGGAGATTGAGGGAGTACTTAACTCGAAGCCCCTCGGATATGTCTCCAGTGATGTGGCGGATATCGACCCAGTTACCCCCAACACACTCCTGATGGGGCGGCTAGATCCTGCATTACCCCAGACAATGTACCGGCCTGAAGAAGCGAACGGCCGACGAATGTGGAGGTACAGCCAAGTATTAGCCGACAAGTTTTGGAACAGTTTCCTACTGCACTACCTACCGTCTCTACAGACCCGCCAGAAGTGGGTAAAGGAGAGAGACAATTTGACAGAAGGAACAGTCGTCATGATTATTGATCAATCACTGCCCAGAGCTATGTGGCCGGCCGGCCGCGTAAGCAAAGTGATCACCGGTGCCGACGGCAAGGTCCGAGCAGCTGAAGTGCTCGTCCAGGGTCGCACTTACACCCGTCCCGTGGCGAGGCTCATAGAACTGCCTCGACTCCCAGACACAATCGATGATGACCATGACCCTACAACCCTATGACTTTGTGAAGTTGACTGACCCCTACAGCAAACCCTTATGTGTAAATAGACAACGCGATTAATCTGTCTCTGTTTAACTGATTAGGTCTGGGACCTATTCAGGGGGTGGCTGTTGTGAAGGGCCAGATTAAACCGAATATATATATTTATTTATATATATATATTTAATTGTATTTGTATATTCTCTAATATTCCCTGATATCCCTTGTATATTCCTTGTACAATATGCATTGAATATCCATTCTAGCCTACTGAACATCCCATAATAGTCTCCATTCTACTATTGGTCGAGACCTTGGTGCCAGGCTGCCATACCCCTCAGACCCAGTTCAAACGTACCGCTCCACATGTACGAACAAGTCCTAGTTCCGCGTAGGAATCTGGCTACCGCACCACTAATGGGACTATTTGTTCATAGTGCGTATATATACTGCGCTACTAAAGTAGGACTTTCTTTTCAGTCCAGTTTCTTACCCTCCAATAGAGTCACAGACGTAAAGCCTCCCCGCGACGCCACGTGTGGGAGTAAGGCCAAGTTCGCCTACCATCGGTATTGAGACATTGTGTATATTAATATTTGAATAGTCATATTTGGCACTATATCGTCGAGTTGGACGTAGTCTATTAAGCTAATAATAGTCTGTTAATATATAGTGCTTCGTGCGGTGAGAATACTACCGTAGTCAGTACCCCATCGTTTCGGGCAGAGAACTGGCTGCTTACCCAGGGTGGTTGACCCCATGTGAAGCTGCACCCGAGGAGCCCCAGAGCCGACGAGCGAGTGGACCTGTATACCGGATTATTCTACCGACGACAGCCCGCCTTCCCAGGCACGGATTATGCTTTGTATACTTTGATTATTCCATGGATAAAGACCCCCGACACTGCCGTGTGTTGGAACCCCCCCCCCCTGGAGAGGACGCAAGGTGAGGAGACGCTCTGCAAGACGAGGTCGCTTCACGTCTCTCCCCCGTGGACCGGAGAGAGCCGGCCCACAAAGAGTCCACCTGCTTTCATCTGTGGTCCAAGGATCGCCGGCGCATTGAACGGCACTACAGTGGGTTCACCTGGGATACCCTTGGCCGGACGAGGCAGCCGGAGTCTACCCCCCCCCCCCCTCCTACTCCTGTCGGCTTACAAGCGACCGGATTAACCCCCCCTTAGTGTATCCAGTCTTATAATCATTAAAGTATCATTGCTGTTATTCCTTAACTATTCCAGGTCGTATATTTACCACCTGCGCCATCAGAGATTGGACATTCTCTATTGATATACCGACGAATACTCTTTGCCATAAAAGTGCATACTATTTCAATTCATAAATGTAATTAAGTGATTAAGTGCTTGCTCTACACACCATTGCTGTGTAGTAATAAACGCATACTTCGACTTCGTACATTTGTGTTGGATCCGTTTCATCTACGTGAGAGTGTTTATGATAATATATTTATGCCGTGTACTGGGTGGCCGAATATTAAGTACAAAGGTAGTGGTAGTAAGTATCATATCTAGTAATACAGTCAGGGAATTGTACCCCTCAGTTACAACTATATAGTATTGTATATTAGTACACTGCACAGTATTGTATATTGTATGGTAACTACGTCTATTCTGCATCGAACATTGTACATATGTCTAAACTGAACACTGTGACCTCTTTTTTTTACTTCTAATTTTACTATGTTTTTATTTCATACTTATCTTGTTTTGCACAGTCTCTGGAGCGCAACAGTAAGAAGCATTTTGTACAAAAGTATTCTGTACTTCTGTATGACAACTATTAAAGAAACTTGAAACTTGAAACTTGAAAACTTGAATCATGTACTGTCCGAAAATAACCGGTGTCACTCAAATATAAACACTAAAACTTGGAATGGAACACTAATAAACATGAATGAAAGACGTGGTTAGTGTAGCATTACCCCCCCCCCCCCCCCCCCCCCCTTCGACACACTAAAGCTTTTTTGTGGTGGCTACATTGCATCCCTCCTAGTAAGCATTGGGTTAAAGGAAATTGGGGATGCAAAATGTGTGAGTGAAAGCTAAAGAGCCTGAGTTAGTAACAGTCAGACCACTGAGGTCTGAAATTCAATGCAGTCCTCAGCATGGGCAATGAACCATGGAGGGAATGACAGCAGCTAAAATCAAAGGTATCCATTGGAGTTTTTGACCACTAGGTGATGAAATAGCCACTACAGTATATTGTCCAGTAGGAGAAAATGGGTCCTTGAAAATTGTGTATCACGTGTTCTTCCAGCACTCACTCAAGGAGGCACAAGCACACCACAAGCACGGGGGTGACGTAGAACACTAAAAGGGTGCACTGGAGGCGTGTAAACATGTCCTTGTGCTTCAATTTGATTGGTCTATATACAATCTTCCTCAAAATCAAACAAGCTAACTGTCTGTAATGGACCTATCTCAAACCCTCCCCTCTTTTCTTGATCCTCCAATCACAACTGTCGCTTGCCTCGGACAAACAGAGGCAAGCGACAGTTGTGATTGGAGGATCAAGAAAAGAGGGCAGGGTTTGAGATAGGTCTATTGGCTGTCAATCAAAGGAGGTCGGACTCATTCCAACTTTGCCCAAACGAAAAGTGAAACTTAACATAGACAGGATATAAACGATGGTCCTCATCCTCGAACGTGTTCATAAGTACCTTTGTAAATATCTTGGTAAAATTTTTTTTGAAGTGCTGACACCTGGGTGGTGCAGTGTTGAGTGCATAGTAGTAAAGACATATTAGTGGAAGAGTGCATGATAGTAGAAGACAGTACGTTTTAGTTTTTTTCTCTTCATTTCAGATATTCATTGAATAAGTGTGTTTTTAGTTGATGGCAAAATATTGGTGGGGTTTCAGCTTTCTTAACTGTGGTGGGAAATTCGTTCCACCATTGTCCTTTATGTCATCTCACTCTTGTTCATGCAGGCATGCCCCATGATCATTATTTTGCTGCTCTATCAAAGCATTTTTAAACAGATGTGTTGTATCTGGGCCCTTATTTCCCCATGCAGTGTGGTAAGCTCTGGCAGATAGCAACATTCAGACCTACAGTGGAGCATTCAGTCTCAAGTAATTACGGGTCCCACAATACTAGGCTACCGGCATGGATTCACAACCATGTGAGGCCCTCGGTTGCAAAATCACTTTTAGCTATTTAAAAAAAGTGTTTTCAATAATTTCTTTTGGTAAACGTTTCCATAGTCAATACAACACCCATGTGAGAATGCTGTTCATCAACTTTAGCTCAGCATTCAACGCCATCATCCCCTCCAAATTCATCACCAAACTTGGGAACTTCATAGAAACGAAGGACCTCGATATGATCCCCTCCCTCTGCAACTCGATACTAGACTTCCTACTCAACAAACCCCAGTATATTAGGATAGACAATCTCACCTCCTTCACCCTCACCCTGAACACTTTAGCAGTCTGGGATGGCTTAGGGTTGAGGAAAGGGTACACCAGCTTAAAATGCTACTGGTTTTTAAAGTACTGAAAGAAACGGTCCCCAAGTACCTAGTAAATTATTTTAATAAAGTAGGAGATGTCCACAAACACGCCACAAGAGGAAGCCCCACGGACCTGGTCCCGCCGAGAGTCAGGACATGCATGGGGAAAGATACATTTTTTTACTCGGCTACGGTGATGTGGAATGCCCTGCCAACATTCATAAAACTCCTGAACTCCCCTCTCGGATTTAAATCCGCCCTAAAAACATGGCTCTGCAGCAACTCAAATTGGTCTTAATATGTTTTTTATCTCTTTTATCATAACTTGGCTTTTCTTTCTTTTATCATGAGTTGCTTTTAAGGGTTTGCGGATTTTCTTTTAACATTAGTTAACTGTATGAGTTGTCAGGTTAGGTGTTTTTATACACATTTTTATGATGTGTCCTGTCTAGTGTACATGTCCATTTGTGTTTCTGTGCCTTTTTTTTGTATCCACTTTTTCTCCCATTTTCTATATTTTTCTCCCATCCCAATTTCGTATCATCCAATTCAACCCTCCCCTGTCACGAACGCTGTTTCTTGCCTCCCATAAGCCGGCTGCAATGTGGACTATGTCATACATAGCACAAGTCCCCTCCGGTACTTGAGGTAACAGCAGTCACATCTTTTCACCTGCGCAGCTCGATCTCTCAGTGGCGAGGAGTAACGCGTGGGAGGCTCACGCTGACCCCGACACTTCCTGATTCCACTGCGCAGGCGCACAAACCGACCTGTAGGAGTCGCTATCCACAAGGCCCGATCCCCACCCATCAGTTTCCCACCCCCTAATACGGCCAATGTGTATTAGTACGGACGACCAGCTAAACTGAAAGCAAATGTGGAGCGCTGGGCTCGAACAGCCGAGCCCAGCGTCTCCAGATTTCGTGGCGAGCGCCGCCCTTGTTTCTGTGCCTTTTTATGTTCCATGTATGGACCACAATGGAAACAAGCCTTGGCTTTATTGTGTTTTATCCATTTTTGACCAGCGTGTTGACACTGTTATTGTTTTGTCTTTTAAATGTTTTGTCCTACGATTGTTTCAAAATAAAGTATTCAATCAAATAAAGTATTCAAAACACCGGCGTCCCCAAAGGCTGTGTGCTGAGCCCTCTCTTCTACTCCCTCTTCACCCACAACTGCACTCCTGTACATGACTCCAATACCAAGTTTGCAGACAACACAATGGTGGTGGGCCTCGTCAAAAGCAACGATAAGTCGGCCTACTGGCAGGAGGTCCAGCACCTGGCAGCATGGTGCGCCGCAATGCAAAGAAAACCAAACAGCACATTGTGAAAAAGACCAAAGCAGGCCCCCATCCATCAGTGGGATGGAGGTTGAGCATGTCCACCACTCACTTCATGATCATGCTCCCCTTAGTAATCAACTATTTTATATCTCCATAGGACTCTCAGATATCTCTACTATGTTAACAGTCCCATCTCAAACCATCCAAGCCAGCCTTCTCATGCCAGCTGGGAGACCTCCTCCTCCTTCCTCATTAAACACCACACTTATGGGTCTCTTAATATGATGTGCTCTGTCCTTTTGTCCATGACTGTATCGTGACCTGTATCCATATCTATGTGCTTTTGTTGTGTTTTTATTCTAATGTTATTATTATATTTGATTTTCTTCTTTCTTTTTTTATTGCTAACCCTTTTTCACACAGGATTTTAGTCTGTACCTTCTGGCAGGGGGACTGCCAATGGAAATTAGCCTTTTGGCTAAAATTGGGTGCATTTACATCTGTAAAATGTTTGATTAATGTACGCTGTCCCCCTTGATCAAATAAAGTAAACCTAAACCTAAATATACTCACTACTACGGTAGTCCTTCATCTGAGGCTCACATCACATTGCCATGAGGCACATCCCTGTCGTAGGTTATTCGCCACATGCAAGCCTTCAGTTGTGAGGGCTCCAATATCAGCAGTTGCCTATTTCCTATAGCAGCAGGTGCCTGTTTCCAATAGCAGCAGGTGCCTGTTTCCTATTCATCACCTGTGAGCCTTTAGTCGTAAGGGCTCCAATATCAGCAAGTGCCTATTTCATTCAATCTTTATTTAAATGGTAAATGGTAAATCGCTGCATTTATACAGCGCTTTTATCCAAAGCGCTTTACAATTTTGTTCCTCACATTCACCCATTCACTCACACATTCACACACTGACGGCGGAGGCAACCATGCAACGTGACCACCTGCTGCTCTGCTCATCAGGAGCAATTAGGGGTTAAGTGTCTTGCTCAAGGACACTTCGACAGGCTGCCTGGGAGGAACAGGAATCAAACCGGAAACCTCAGGATTACCAGACGACTGCTCTACCTCCTGAATCACTGTCGCCCTATACAAGTGGAATCTTGTGTCTTGTCGTGTAATCAAAATTAAATGTATTACACAAGACACAAGATTCCACTTGTTACACCAAAGATTATAGCCCTCATTTTCAGTGTTGTTTATAATTAACATTCACATAATCATCATAAATGTCCAATCATAAATAACAAAAGATTAATTTAACTGTACTAAAAGATATATAAATTAAAAGAAATTTCAAAAGATTAAAAAAAGGAGACAGATCTACCAATTTCAGTATAAACTCTAGGCAATGATGGGTTTGTGTACCATAGGTCCATTCCAATAATGTCATGTAATTTAGACAATTTCCAATTATGGCTTTATATAGGGTTAGAAACAGATGCCAATGCAAACATAAGTGATACAGATTATAAGGATTTAAGAGTGGAAGCTGCTGCATGTCTATACATCACTTATACTGTATCTCCTTAATCCAAAACAGACAGGAAAACTGCTTCAACAACACATTTTCTGCTAATCATTGGGAAGCTAGCTCTGTTTCTGTACAAAAATCCAATATTTTACCGCAATTTACTCCCAAGATCACCCACACAATATCTAAATGTAAAGCTCTCATCAAGCCAAATACCAAGGTATTGGTATCCCGCTTTGTCGGGCCGATTCAAAGTAGATATACAAAGGTCATTGTAAACTATATATCTGGCTCTACATCTATTTTGTTTTAGTAGCATTTAGCACCAATTCGAGACTAATGCTGGACCATGCTGGAAATATGTGTTTTGAATGTCATCCCTTAAATTTGTTGTGTTTTTGGATCCATAAATAAAAATCAATCAATCAATCAATAAGTGCAAATTGTAAAGCATTAAAAGTGTTAGAGCTGGGCGGTTAGGTGGCCGAGTGGAGATTGCGTTCGTCACCAGCCCCGGAGCTGTGAGCTCGATTCGCCTGTTCGAATCCAGCTCACAGCTCCGGGGTTGTCACCAGCTTGGCTGGCCGTCTGCACTGATACAATTGGCTGTATCAGAGGGTGGGAGAAGCTGGCGGGGTGGGTCCGGGTCGTTGTAAACAGCGACTCCTACAGTTCGGTCGGGGCGCCTGCTAAGCGCGGATTGGACGTGAGGGGGATAGTGTGGTCCTCCCACACGCTACGCCCTCTCAATGAGAATCCGCGCTGCCAGGTGAAAAGAAGCGATCAGTGTCGGAAGAAGCACGTGGTAGCCTCCACTCTCCCAGATGATCTGACTGTGGGGGGTAAGTGCGCAGCGATCAGGAAGGGACTGGGAATTGGCATACGACTAACATTGGGATGGGAGAAAATCGGAGGAAAATGGAGGGGGAAAAAGACCAATAAAAAAAAAAAAAAAAAAAGTGTTAGAGCTAGTTTCACAGAATCGACACTACATTTATATAATAGTGTCATCCACATTAAGATGAACTTGAGAGATGAGACAATATTTTTTATATAAATGGTAAAATAGATAGGGCCGATAATTGTTCCCTGTGGGACACCTTTTGTAATGAATAGAAACTCTGACTTGGTATTTCTTGTTTTTACACATTCTCTCAAATAAGTAGCTCTGAAACCAACTGCATCAAACTAATAAAATGCAACAATAGTTTTTAGAAAATAAAAGAATGAGCAACCGTGTCAAACACCTTTGACAGATCCACCAACAGGGAATCACAATGTTTTATTTTGATTCTAGGATTTCTGCTGGCAGGATAGCTTGTAGATTGGACTGTAATTATTTAGGTCACTTCTGTCTCCACCAGGCCCGGACTGGCCATCGGGACGTTTGGGACAAATCCCGATGGGCCGGAAGTAAAGTGGGCTGGTCCAACATTTTTTTTTTTTTATTGTTTATTTTTTTTGATGGGGGGGGGGGTTCGACTGGCCCATTTTGTCCACCCCGATCGGCCCACCTTGGTAGGGTAGGGCTGAAAAAGTTAGATGTAAAAAAGAAAATTGCCACAGAAAGATGCTTAAAAATTGCCTACTTGCATCCCAATGAGAAAAATATAGAAAAATGGGAGAAGAAGTGGATAAAAAAAAATTAAATTGCCTAATAGCTCTTGCAGTGATTTCAGTCATCTCCCAGGCTACATGGTCGGTACGGCGGGCCGGTGTGGGCCAGTGTGAGTCGGTGTGTGGGCCACTAATGTGAGCCGGTATGTGGGCCGGTGTGTGGGCCAGTGTGTGAGTTGGTGTGTGGGCCAATGTGAGTCGGTGTGTGGGCCACTAATGTGGGCCGGTATGTGGGCCGGTGTGTGGGCCAGTGTGTGAGTTGGTGTGTGGGCCAATGTGTGAGTCGGTGTGTGGGCCACTAATGTGGGCCGGTATGTGGGCCGGTGTGTGGGCCGGAGTGTGGGCCAGTGTGTGGGCCGGTGGGGAAGTGTGTGGGCCAGTGTGTGGGCCAGAGTGTGGGCCGGTGTGTGGGCCAGTGTGTGGGCCGGTGTGTGGGCCAGTGTGTGGGCCGGTGTGAGGGCCAGAGTGTGGGCCGGTGTGTGGGCCAGTGTGTGGGCCGGTGTGTGGGCCAGTGTGTGGGCCAGTGTGAGGGCCGGTGTGTGGGCCGGTGTGTGGGCCAGTGTGAGGGCCGGTGTGTGGGCCAGTGTGTGGGCCAGTGTGTGGGCCAGAGTGTGGGCTGGTGTGTGGGCCAGTGTGTGGGCCGGTGTGTGGGCCAGTGTGTGGGCCAGTGTGTGGGCCAGAGTGTGGGCTGGTGTGTGGGCCAGTGTGTGGGCCAGTGTGAGGGCCGGTGTGTGGGCCGGTGTGTGGGCCGGTGTGGGCCAGTGTGAGGGCCGGTGTGTGGGCCGGTGTGTGGGCCAGAGTGTGGGCTGGTGTGTTGGCCAGTGTGTGGGCCAGAGTGTGGGCTGGTGTGTGGGCCAGTGTGTGGGCCGGTGTGTGGGCCAGTGTGTGGGCCAGTGTGTGGGCCAGTGTGAGGGCCGGTGTGTGGGCCGGTGTGTGGGCCGGTGTGTGGGCCAGTGTGTGGGCCAGTGTGTGGGCCAGTGTGTGGGCCAGTGTGAGGGCCGGTGTGTGGGCCGGTGTGTGCGCCGGTGTGGGCCAGTGTGAGGGCCGGTGTGTGGGCCGGCAGTGGCGCCGGCAGTGGGGCCAGTGTGAGGGCCGGTGTGTGGGCCAGTGTGTGGGCCAGTGTGTGGGCCAGTGTGTGGGCCAGTGTGTGGGCCAGTGAGAGGGCCGGTGTGTGGGCCGGCAGTGGCGCCGGCAGGATTAAATTCCATAGTACGCATGCTCGCTCGCACAGAAACAGTCCATCCAGATGATGTAGCCTACACAGCGCTCTACTACAGATACACTACCCAGAGCGCAACGACACACATAGGTGACAATAGTGTGTGTGCGTGTGTGCGTGCGGGCCGGAGCGACTCTGAACATCTCAGGCTGAATTTGTTTCCCCTAGCCTATCCGTGACATCGAACGAGAGAAACTCAATGCCATTTGCAGCATACCGCTTAGCCTAATTCTCTGACACTGTAGCCTATTCTCTGACAATATAAGCCTTCAGAGACGTTTTTTGTTGTCCTTTTAATGAAGGAATACTCTCCAAATCAGATAACACGGACGATTGCTTCTACTGTGCGATCTGCCTGCCATTGCTGTTTGAATGAAGATTCGCTTCTGTGTCGTCAAATGTTGTGCTTAGTGAACAACGTGAGGCTGCCTGGAGATATAGCTCTAAGGTGGAAGAGCTGATCAGCAGAGGGAAGCAGTAATCTAACTGGGAGAATTTCAACCAGTAAATCTTTCCTTCTTTCAGATTTTTGATACACTGTTTCTCCATCAAGAAAGCTTTTTCAGAATTCGGATGGCATTTTACTAACTCCAGTGTCAACCAAGAATGATATGCAATTGAATGAAATGGTGGATTTGAAAAAGCTAGAATTAAAAAACAAAAATTGCTAGTAAAAGACGCAGAACAATATAAAATTACAGACCTGTTTAGTAGAGGAAGGAACAAGTGACTTGCTGCGAAACATGCTGGTGATGTAGAGTAGGACAGTTTAATTGGGGGAGAGACAGACAGACAGACAGACAGACAGACAGACAGACAGACAGACAGACAGACAGACAGACAGACAGACAGACAGACAGACAGACAGACAGACAGACAGACAGACAGACAGACAGACAGACAGACAGACAGACAGACAGACAGACAGACAGACAGACAGACAGACAGACAGACACACAGAGAGAGAGAGAGAGAGAGAGAGAGAGAGAGAGAGAGAGAGAGAGAGAGAGAGAGAGAGAGAGAGAGAGAGAGAGAGAGAGAGAGAGAGAGAGAGAGAGAGAGAGAGAGAGAGAGAGAGAGAGAGAGAGAGAGAGAGAGAGAGAGAGAGAGAGACCTGGAAAGCGAACAGGCTCTTGGAATGGGTGTCTGGGCGGAAGTGGGGGGTCTTTCGATGTTGATTAAACGGCAAGCAACTAATGTCATGAGTGCAAAATTAAAGGACAATAAATCCAATCTAACTGAAATTGTGTAGCACAGACATTTCTATGGATCAAAACCTCGATATTATTATGGTGTAGTTAATACTTCACGTATCCTTAATCCCTAGGCTAATGAGGCACTAAGATGTTAGTAAATAAAAAGAAAACGTATGCCAATGACAGGAAGTAATGGTGTGTGTGTGTGCGCGCGCACGTGTGTTTGTGTGTGCACTGTGCACGAGTGCACATCTAGGGGCGGGGTGTAGATTTGGTCTCCCTGATATTGACTCCTTAGCCACAGCCTTGGGTTGTTTAATACTGGACGAGTGTTTCATAACGGCCGCTGTGTGGGCCGGTTTTGGGGCCGGTGCGTGGGCTGGTGCGTCTGAATGTCCCGGGCTGAATTTGTGTCCCAGTCCGCCCCTGGTCTCCACCTTTATGCAAGGAGGTTACATACTGTACATGGGCCATTTTATCTGATAATAGAGAAGGTTATATGTGTTATTTGCTATGTAATTAATGTAATTAAATACACATCTAGTTTATCCTCACCAGTTGGTTTCCTTGCATCAATGGTTTGTAATGTTTCAAGAACAACACTAGTAGAGAAAGGCTGAAAGTGGAACTGGAGGTTATGCATCACAAGCTGCACATGGTCGCCATGCCCTGCAGGAGGGGGCACTGCATAATTGTTTTTTAATAAGTGCCCAGCATTAGTGACATGCTTGTTAAAATGTTGGTGGATCTCTTTTTGTTAAGTAATTAAGCAATCATTCTATCCCCAGGCCATCAGGCTGCTAAACGAACAATAATCGCTAAACGAACAATAATCACTATGCAACAACCATCAAATGCACACAGCACACACACCCACACGCACACACTCACTCAAACAAACAACACACTGCAGCACCCACCCTCCACACTTTAGATCACACAAACACACTTACACTTTATATATATTGATAAAGGATTTGCACTACAACTCGTACACCTACTGTGAATTGTACCTAAATTGCACCTCGTCCCATTTCTCCATTTCTGCCTTGCACTATATAGTATTGTATATTAGTACACTGCACAGTATTGTATATTGTATGGTAACTACGTCTATTCTGCATCGAACATTGTACATATGTCTAAACTGAACACTGTGACCTCATTTTTTTACTTCTAATTTTACTATGTTATTTTATTTCATACTTATCTTGTCTTGCACAGTCTCTGGAGCGCAACAGTAAGAAGCATTTTGTATAAAAGTATTCTGTACTTCTGTATGACAACTATTAAAGAAACTTGAAACTTCAATTTAACATGTGTAGTTAAGGAGGTAGATGCCTTACTTTAAATTGCTTGTTCTGGTGTAAACCAAGATGATACTCTATATAAATATATATCATTTTATAAGCTTATGCATGTTTGTCAATAATGGAAATAAAGGATTTAATAAAAATCCAGGGATTTTGGAAGTTAGTAGATGTCACACAGGAGTGAGGTTGAGAACTTAGCAAAGTGGTGCCAGGGAAGCAACCAAGGAGCTGATCATTGACTATAGGCAGGGAGTAATAGAGACTAGTGGAGAACTGGAGAGAGTGGTATAGTGTGAACGGCCAAAAATATCTGCAAATGCAAAATATAGTGTAGTATAAATAGTATGATTTAGTTATATTATAATACAATTAAAATAATACAATTATATAGTATAGTATATAGAAGTATAATATAGAATACATTATATAAATATATAGTGTGTGTGTGTGTGTGTGTGTGCGTGCGTGTGTGTGTGTGTGTGTGTGTGTGTGTGTGTGTGTGTGTGTGTGTGTGTGTGTGTGTGTGTGTGTGTGTGTGTGTGTGTGTGTGTGTGTGTGTGTGTGTGTGTGTGTGTGTGTGTGTGTGTGTGTGTGTGTGTGTGTATATAAATGAATGAACCTAAATATGCAATTGAACTGATAGATACACACAATGTATTTATTTATGTTAATTTAATTGTGTTGATGTTTCCATTTCTGCAAAATAAGTATGTACATTTTGTTCGGGTTGGTAAACATTGCACTTATTCTATCAGTGTAGTGTATGTGTAGGGGCAGGTACAAATAAGAATTTTCTTCTCCCTGTTCCTTTTGGCCATGGAATTTAGTGGAGCATATTAATATGTACTGTTGGACTGTAATAATTCCATGTACGAATAAATAAATAGAAATTAAATGAAATTAATGGATCTCATGCACCAACATTCTCGTAAGTTTCCTCGTAAATAACCTCGTAGGAAGTTCGTAAGATAAAAACTCCGACAGTCCCCCCCGGAGTCATCAACACATGGAGAGGTGCTCTTATGTTGCCAAAATGATCGCAGCTGCGAACTCCTTGAATGAAGTACATCACGCAGTCTTAAACTGGAAGCGTGTTCTCGTACACCCAAGTGTGTGTGTGTGTGTGTGTGTGTGTGTGTGTGTGTGTGTGTGTGTGTGTGTGTGTGTGTGTGTGTGTGTGTGTGTGTGTGTGTGTGTGTGTGTGTGTGTGTGTGTGTGTGTGTGTGTGTGTGTGTGTGTGTGTGTGTGTGTGTCTGTGTGTCTGTGTGTCTGTGTGTGTCTGTACCTGCAGGAGGCATGGTGATGTCACGTGGCAGACTCTCCACACAGCCCTGCGTGTTGCAAGCTCTCACCCAGAAGGTGTAGTTGGTGTAAGGCATCAGGCCTGAGATAGATGTCCATCTACCTGCATCTCCCTCCTCTTGGAACATACCTCCGTTTTCTGAGAAAGAGAGAGAGGGGCTCTGACTTTATAAGGTCATAACATATTTGTGTGAGCTCTTACACCCAAATGAGGTTTATATTCTAGCATTGGGATCTGAACCAGAATTAAAACCTCATTTGGATGTAAGAGCCCCATTCACTGTCTATGCGGCAGCCCCAGATTTAACATCCCAGTGACATCGCTACTTGGAGGGTTCTCGCCTTAGCCTTAGCAGAGAGTGGTGTTTGTTCACAAAAAACACACTGAGTACATGGCCCTGGTGGAGAGCTTTGTAGGGTGGAGCGACAGCAACCACCTCCAAGTCAACATCAGCTACTGGAGAGGCAAGAAGATGAGCACATTCAGCCACAGACTCCCCTGACACACGTGACATAGATGTATGTGACTTGGCCATAATGAGGTAATTTATAATTTAATATATATTTATATATATATTCTATATTCATATTTCAAATTGCATGTGTCCGGATGGCAAAATTCCATACTGTATCTACAAAAAACCCTGTAAATCATCTGCCCTTTGTTGCTTAGATTTGTAGTACACTTAATCTCAAGAAGGTGCTTTTGGTCAATGTTAGCATGGTGTTATTCACCGTCAAAGATGGGGGGGGGGAAACTAATAATAATAATTTATATTCTCCTTTGGTTCGTTGCAATTTACTCAAGCATAGTAACAGACACAATATTGCTGACACTTGGAATACATTCCCTGAGGTCCATAGATGTCCCTAGATACAAAGAATGGGATGATGGCGCTGCTCCGACCGGCTGCCTCTCTGTTCGCTCCGTCGAGACTGTGTTTACTTTTGTTAATATTTATAGTTTTTAGAGTTTTGTTCGTACCAACTGTTGGTGCATTTAATGTATATGACCGTCAGTCACTCATAGACATTGGATTACGGGAAACTTACCAACTGGATTACTCACTGGATCAGCTTTCCGAACCGCATCAATGGCCTGAAGAAATTCTCCGGAGATCAGGACCAGATCCTTTGTTCCTAGACCCCAGGAACAGAGGAACCAGACGGCGAGGGAAGAGGGCTGGGATCCGTAACAGGCTGAGATCCAGACGCCACCGTACACCACTGCCCAGTATATTGCTAGCCAATGTACAATCAATTGACAATAAACTGGATGACATCCGAGCAAGGATTCAATATCAAAGAGACGTTAGGGACTGCAACGTCCTCTGCTTCACCGAGACGTGGTTGACGCCGGACGTCCCAGACCACGCAATTCAACCGGCTGATCACTTCTTTATCCATCGCAAGGATCGGACATCAGCAGAGTCCGGTAAACAACGTGGAGGAGGTATTGCCTTCATGTTTAACAAAAATTGGAGCGATCCAACTAATGTGAATGAATTATCCAACCACTGCTCCCCAGAACTGGAATATATAACCATCAAGTGTCGTCCTTTCTTCCTCCCGAGGGAGTTAACGGCGATCGTCCTGGTCGGAGTGTATATTCCACCGCAAGCCAGCAACAAGGTTGCGCTCTCCAGACTACACGACGAGGTAAATAGAATCCAAGTGGCGAATGTTAAAGCCGCCATTTTAGTTCTGGGAGATTTCAATAGCGCCAATCTGAGAAAGGTATTGCCTGACTTCTATCAGCATGTGACTTGCAACACCAGAGGCGGTAACATCCTAGATCACTGTTACACACAATTTAAAGGTGGCTACAAGGCTCATTCTGATAGTGGCTTTGGTAAGTCAGATCACGCATCCATCTTTCTTTCACCAAAGTACAGACAGAGAATTAAAAGTACTCCCGTAGTCTCGCGAGAGGTGCAGAAATGGGATGTGACGTCAGAGGAGACGATCCGGTCAGTGTTTCACCACACAGACTGGAATGTGTTCCGCGACACAGATAACATTAATGTCTACACGGAGACAGTGCTGGACTATGTTTGTACTAGGGTGAAAGAAACAATCCCCACTACCAAAATGAAAGTTTACCCAAATCAAAAACCCTGGGTAGACAAATCCGTCCGTGAAGCTCTGAGAGAGCGCACCAAAGCATACAACGACGGCCTAGAGGCAGGCAACATGAATGACCACAAGGTGGCGCGATACAACGTAAGGAGGACAGTGTCAGAGGCCAAACGACGCTACAGGGATAAAATTGAACTCCAGTTTGAACAAGCTGACTCTAGAGCTATGTGGCAGGGGCTCAAAACGATGACAGACTACAAAGGCGCCTCCCTCAAACTGAACAGTGACATCTCCTTAGCAAATGACCTCAATACCTTCTATGCGAGGTTTGATGCTGGTAATAACAACACCAGCTCACAAGCCTCGGCAATGGGGGGGGGGGGGGTCGGCTGCTGATGGAGGCGCAGTGTTCAGGGTAACAGAGCATGAGGTGAGGCGGACCTTTAAAAAAGTGAATATCAGGAAGGCAGCAGGTCCAGACGGCATCCCCGGCCGCGTCCTAAAAGTCTGTGCCGACCAACTGGCCCCAGTATTCACTGACATATTTAACCTGTCCTTAGAACAGGCTGTCATCCCCACCTGCCTGAAGAAGTCCACTATTATCCCTGTACCCAAAAAATCCAAGCCTGCTTGCCTCAACGACTACCGCCCTGTAGCTCTCACCTCCATAGCCATGAAGTGCTTTGAGAAGCTAGTAAAGGGCTACATCTGCTCCTCCCTCCCCATCAACATGGACCCCCTGCAATTTGCATACCGCCCCAACAGGTCCACGGAGGACGCCATATCCCATGTGCTGCACACAGCAGCATCACACCTGGACAAGAGGCAGGGGAACTATGTGAGAATGCTATTCATCGACTACAGCTCGGCATTCAATACCATAGTCCCCTCCATACTCATAGCCAAGCTCAGGGACCTGGGCTTGGGCTATGACCTCTGCCAGTGGGTCTTGGACTTCCTGACTGGCAGACCCCAGGTGGTGAGAGCAGGCAACTGCACCTCCTCATCCATCACCCTCAACATAGGGGCCCCCCAGGGCTGTGTTCTGAGTCCCCTCCTCTACTCCCTGTACACACACGACTGTGTGGCTCAGCGGAGTAGCAATACAATCGTCAAATTTGCTGACGACACAGTGGTGGTGGGCCTGATCTCTGCCAACGACGAGAGGGCCTACCTGGAAGAGGTCAAGGTCCTGGCGGGATGGTGCCAGGAAAACAGCCTCTCCCTGAACGTCAGCAAAACAAAGGAGATGATTGTGGACTTCAGGAGGTCGGGGGTCAAGGACTACAGCCCCCTCAGCATCGACCGGGCACCGGTTGAGAGAGTCAACAGCTTTAAGTACCTCGGAGCCTACATATCCGAGGACTTGACATGGACCACACACATTAACAGTGTTGTGAAGAAGGCACGACAACGCCTCTACTTCCTCAGGCGCCTAAGGAAGTTCCAAGTCAGCCAGAAGATCCTTAAGAACTTCTACTCATGTACAATAGAGAGCATCTTGACCGGCAACATCACCTCCTGGTTTGGGAATAGCACTGCACAAGACCAAAGCAGACTACAAAGAGTGACACGTTCAGCCGAACGCACAATTGGAGGGGGGCTCCCCACCCTCCAGAACAATTACTACAAGCGTTGCAAGGGCAAGGCTAAGAGAATCATTAAAGACTCCAGTCACCCGAACAACTGCCTCTTTGAACTGCTGCGGTCAGGCAAGCGATACAGGAGTCTCAAGGCGAGCACAGAAAGACTCAGAAGAAGCTTCTATCCCCAGGCCATCAGGCTGCTAAACGAACAATGAATGAACACTACACAACAACAACCACCAAACGCACATAGCACACACATCCACACGCACACACTCACTTTAAACAAACACACTGTAGCACCCACTCCACACACTTATAGCACACACCCACTTTAAACAAACACACTGTAGCACCCACTCCCCACACTTTATATTTATGGATGAAGGATTGCACTACAACTCGTACACCTTACTGTAAATTGTACCTAAAATTGTACCTCATCCCATTTCTGCTTTGCACTAGATAGTACTGTACATTAGTACACTGCATAGTATTGTGTATTGTATATTATATGGTAACTCAGAACATTGTACATATGTCTATACCGAACACTGTGACCTCATTTTCTTCTTCTAAATTCATGCTATATTATGTTATTATGTTATTTGATACTATCTTGTCTAGCACAGTCTCTGGAGCGTAACAGTAAGAAGCATTTTGTATGAAAGTATTCTGTACTTCTGTATGACAACTATTAAAGAACTTGAACTTGAACTTGAACTTGAAGAACATGCAGATGGACCTTGTAGAAGTGGAGCAATCTTCCATTTACTTGGGTATGTACTTTTAGGGACATTTTCAGAAAATATGGCTAGGGCTTAAGAGGTTAAACTAACCATAACCATTAATCAAACCTTAAAATGTACCTTAATCCTAAACATAACCGAACCCTACAAACTTTATACCCCCAACTGTTAAGTAGGGGTGCACGATATTGATTTGTTGACCCCGATATCGATACCGATAACTTTCTGCTCCTCAAGGTCGATACCGATAACCGATAATATATATATATATATTTATTGTATTATAATTTTGTTTTTTTTATGTATATTCCTGTAGTTTTGACCTAACCAGATTTATCATGACATGAGCGTTACTACTATGAACAAAACAAAGCCAAGAGAACAGTTTTGACTCTTCAAATAAAGTGACTATATTTATTTTTCCAAATAAATATAATTTGAGTCAATCACAAAATTCACAATCCGTCAATGTCATTAACAATGTGTTTCCCTGAACAATGAGTGAACTAAAAACCAACAGGTATTGTGCTTTGTCAGCAGATAAAACATTTGATGCTATAGGAGAGGAGACTGTTGTGGTCTTGGTCCATGAAACAACTATTACTTGGCATTTATAGGATAGCACGCCTCAAAAAGAATTAAATAAACCAAACAAATCATCTCTGTCAAACATCTTTAATTTTGCAAACGCCTCGTCAATAGGTACAAGCCGCGCCGGTTACTTTGCAGCTGGCTTTGGATTAGCTTAGCCTTTAGCTGCTCGGCGTCGTCGTCGGATTTTAATACACCATCGTAGCGGTGGTGATGTTTCAGGTGACTTATTAGGTTGGATGTGTTATAGCTTGTTGCCCCTTTCCCTCCTCGTGGAATTTCTGCATTTGTTACAAATAGCAAGCAAACTGTTTTCCTCTGAAACTTTGAAAAAGTCAGACGACGCCATCTTTGTTTACTATCTGTGCTGCTTCTGAATGTTACATGACTACGTCACAGCCAGGCATAAGAAATGGAGCGCTGGATTTGTGAAAAACTCCCTCTTCCTAAACCACACGCTATCAGTCGTACCACAGTACTGGGAAAACGGGAGGAGCCTACAGTAAAAACAAACGCCCTTCATCCCAATCCACCCACACCGGATTTCTTTTAACCAAAAAATGTATTATATATTATCGGAGCTATCAATAATGTTATCGGGTTTATCGGGATGACGTCATAATTGCTGATAATCGACCCGATAATTATCGTGCATCCCTACTGTTAAGTGAACGTTAACTCTGAACATAATCATATCATGGGTTGGTAATGTAGTGGTTAATGAACTTCCCTTCAACTGCAGAGAATGCCTGTTCAAGCACTGGTTGCAGATTATTTTTGTTTGTTTTGGGGTTAACGCTCTCTGCTGGTAGTGTACCTAAAATACACCTTCATATCGGCGTGTCCTTTTCACGCACCATAACCGTTTATTGTGACACTGACACACTATCCTCCCTCCTCTTCTTTCCTATCCTCCCCTCCATCCCTCCACTCCTCTCTCCACTTATTTCCTCCCCTCTCATCTCTCTTCATCCCCTCCACTCCTCTCTCTCTTCTCTTCTCTCCCCTCCACCCATCTCTCTCCTCTCTACTATATTCCCCTATCCTCTCTCTTCCACCCCTCTACTCCTCTCTACTCCCCCCTCCATCCCTCCACTAAAAAATGTATCAAATAAAAAGATTTTTTTTTGTTGTTTGAAAATGTCTCACCACATATCAGGCATACAGGTAAGCCTGCATCATTAGTCGTGAAAGCAAATTAATCTGTCCACGCTGAATTAAACCCTCTATTTTCCTCGGACTTTCCTTTTTTTTGGATTTATCCATGGTTAGCTAACTGGGGGGTCGGAAACTCAAGATTAGCCACTTGCAGATGGCAGGGAGAGGCGCAGGGTGTGACGTATATTTATCTAGTAGTAGAGACTAATCATGGTGGGATAATGGTCTAGTGGTAGAGACTGACCATGGTGGGATGATGGTCTAGTGGTAGAGACTGACCATGGTGGGATGATGGTCTAGTGGTAGAGACTGACCATGGTGGGATGATGGTCTAGTGGTAGAGACTGACCATGGTGGGATGATGGTCTAGTGGTAGATGGACTGACCATGGTGGGATGATGGTCTAGTGGTAGAGGGACTGACCATGGTGGGATGATGGTCTAGTAGTAGAGATTGACCATGGTAGGATGATGGTCTAGTGGTAGAGATTGACCATGGTGGGATGATGGTCTAGTGGTAGAGACTGACCATGATGAGATGGTGGTTTAGTGGTAGAGTGACTGACCATGGTGGGATGATGGTCTAGTGGTAGAGGGACTGGCCATGATGGGATGATGGTCTAGTGGTAGAGGGACTGACCATGGTGGGATGATGGTCTAGTGGTAGAGACTGACCATGATGGGATGGTGGTCTAGTAGTAGAGTGACTGACCATGGTGGGATGATGGTCTAGTAGTAGAGATTGACCATGGTGGGATGATGGTCTAGTAGTAGAGATTGACCATGGTGGGATGATTGTCTAGTGGTAGAGACTGACCATGATGGGATGGTGGTTTAGTGGTAGAGTGATTGACCATGGTGGGATGATGGTCTAGTGGTAGAGGGACTGACCATGGTGGGATGATCTAGTGAGCAAGGCACTGAACCCCCAAACTGCTGCACTGCAGCCAAACCTGTCCTGTGATTTAACTGTGTGTATGTAGTGATTTAACTCTGTGTATGTAGTGATTTAACTGTGTGTATGTAACTAGGAGGGATATGTTGACACGCTTAAATTACTTTGTGTAAATTGACAGTAAAGGAATCTGATTGTGTGTGTGTGTGTGCGTGTGTATGTGACTGTGTATTACCTGAATGTGTGTAGTGCAGCAAGTAGTTGATATTTCCATTGGGAATGGTTGGGGCTGTCCAGCGGGCTTGGAGAGATTGAGAGCTCTGATTTGTCAGTTCGAGCAACACAGAGCCAATTGGGGCCATCTCCAAAGTACGCTCCACAACCTGATAACACACACAAACACACATGATAAATACAAACACACACACACACATACTGTAACACACACAATGAGACAAGATGACTAGTATGCACCATGCACAAATAAGACATAAATAAAAAAAATGCAATAACACAAACAAAGTGTTATTGAAATATCAGTTCAGGAATTGTGTTCATAAATTAGCGTATTTCAACCGGAAATAAACAAGAGCGGCCATTTTTCTGTAGTCATATGAGAAGAGGGGATCCAGAACTCTCAATGAGTGTTGAAATTTCTAAAAACTACATCTCATAGCGATTTCCAGCTTCCTGCAAGCAAATTACTTTAATTATTATAATTTTTTATTTCTCTTTTTTCCTGGGATTATATACCACAACGTTATTGGCATAGATTGGAGCGCAGTTAATTTGTCTACCTTCTGTGAACATTTAACAACCATCTGTGTTGAAATTCGATTCAAAATGGCAGACCTGTCGCAAGAATAAAAAAGCTGACTGTATTTACAGTAGATTTAATTCTCGGTTCTTCCTGCACGCCTGGTGATACTAAATCCAATAGATGGGCAAAATGGCTATAATAAGGTAATTTATAGGCCTGCTATTCTATATTCTATAATAATATTTCAAATTGCATGTGTCCGGATGGCATTTTTAGCATGGTGTTATTCACTGTCAAAGATGCAAAGAAAAATCATAATTTATATTCTCCTTTGTTTCATCACAATGAACTCAAGCCTACTAATATTAGCCCAGACACAATATTTCTGACAAAGGGAATACATTCCCTGAGATCCATAGATGTCCCTAGATACCAGGGCCCTCATTTATCAACAATTCTTAGAAAGTGTTCTATTTTCGTACGTAAGCACAGAATTTTTGAATGTGTGTATGCACAGAAATATTGGGATTTATCAACTGATTGATAAATACCTCTTTGTTCTACCGTCAATGCTCGTGCACGATTATCCATATATGGTAATGAACACCCCCCATGGGATGTGAAATAATGGACTGACCCGAGCGAACTATGAGAAACTCCATGAGCGAGATTGTTCACTGAGGTGCTGCCGAACCAAGAAGACACAACCCGTGTTATGGGATAAATAAAAGGCTGGCGGACTTGTACATGGTGATGTCAGATATCAACGACTCCCTAAGACCATTGCTGCAATTTTGCCTGGACAGCTCAAAATACTAATAAAGACCGTTCGTTAACCACTGTTTGGAGTTGGTGTGTCATTATAACCATGCTGGAATATGAATGCCTTTATTCGTTTAGTTCGATTGGCTACCGGGTATAATATGATTTGTACTAGAGGCATACAATCTATTTTGTTGTCGGTATTAGGTAGTGTGAGGTTTTTGTCCGTTGCTCACCTACTCGCTCTGTTCCTTTAAGCCTACTCGCTCTGTTCCTTTAGTTTTCTGTTAATCAATTGCATTCCCCTATTCACACGCTTCTTCCCGTAGACGCCGTTTGATTGGTGCTCCCCCAACCACACGCTTGTCAATCTCATCCCGCAGCTGTCACAGCTTGTCAATTAAGCATTCCTTTGATTATATATACCCCGTTTCCCCATTCAAGTTTTGTTGGATCGTTTTGATATTTCATCAGCATTCGCCGTTCCTTCCTTGCCTGCTGTTTTTCCCTGTGCTTTGCCTCCCAGGATATTCAAGAAGTATTCCGCTTGGACAACCCGTTCCCCGTGGCGACGCGCTCGCCCTGTTGATCCTGCTCTCTTTACGCACAGCGCCTGGGTGAGTTTTGCAAGACTGTCTTTGACCCTATTCGTTTTTCGTGTGTTTTAGACACTGAAGATATCCTGCTTTTTGTCAGACTGTCACTCACCCAGTGTCAGCTTTTTGGATTGTTCATTGGGATAATATTTGCTTGAACATCGCTCACTGTGTGTATTCACACCGAAGATATTATCACTTGGATTATTATTGGGACTTCGCTCACAGTGTTTATTTGCACCGAAGATTCTATCACGTGGATTTGTGTTTGGGACATTACTCACAGTGTGTATTTACACCGAAGATTCAGTCACTTGGATTACTCTGTTTTGGGACAAGTCACTTCTCCTGTCACCTGCTCTGTTCCCAACTGTACTCTGAGCTAACCCGCTCCCTCTCTCCCTCTCGGTCCCGTTTACCACCTTGGAGAGCTGCCGAGAGGAATCTGCAGAGCGGCTCTGACGTCACCGTCTGCTTCCCCAGACGAACCATCCCGGGAGAAGCTGCAGAGCAGCAACATTCATCTATGCTTGTAGCCCAGTCTTTGTTTGTTCTCTACCAAGTTTATGCTGCTATTTAGTGAAATAAAACAAGCCCTTGTTTTTGGCAACTCTGAAACAACTCTCTTTGTGTCGTAGCGTTTGGGGTCGGTGTCAAACCATAACAGGTAGCCTATATGAATTACATATAATAGCAGCCATAGCCTACATTATGCAACAGTAACTTGCGCATATATAATAACACATGGCACAGCCCTGCGAAGCCTGCATACAGTAAACTAACTTGATCATTAATCTAGCTGTTGTATCTTTACGCTTATGAAAACATTAAATAATATGTATAGGCTATAGGCCATCGCTTTGCATTAATAGCCTATATTCTCAAATGGCATTTAATGGCTATCAGACTCCTCGCTATCCTCGCGGACGGACCAGTATACCTTATATCATATCATATTCATATTCATATCATAGTTTACTATATCAGCCTACCCAGCATGTAATACGTTCTTTGTTAGAACTCAACTCGTTATTATTTTGCGCATAGATTGCAGAAATACGGGAACGTTTTGATTTATATTAAAAGGCTTTTACATTGTAAAACTAAATACGTGGAATTCTATAAGCAGAATACAAGTCATATCACCCACACGATATATGCTCTGTATCCAGAGCATGTATGCTTTCCATTAATTTAAGACACATTTATTGCAAGGGTTTTGTATACACATAAACTCAACAAATAACCTCTGTTCTCGTTGCAATGCGTTTTTTATTCTTTCTTTATACAGTAGGAAGGTATATCGTGGGTGTTCATATGACTTGTATTCTGCTTAAAGCTTCGAAATTCCACTTATTACGTTTAACAATGGCAAAGCCTTTTAAATATAATCAAAGCGTTTCCGTATTTTCTGCAATCTATGCGCAAAATAATAACGAGTTGAGTTAAGCGGAGAGCAGTCAGTGCACCCCGTATATTCCGATAACGCTATATATAAACCATGCTGCATTCATTCGGAGAGAAAGACCTATTATTCCAAATGCTATTTATAGGGGTTTTGACCATAATTACACTACTGTTGCTATTTTACAATGAACTATGATGAATTACGGTTCATACAGAACACGCCATGTGTTGAAACTAATGCACGGAAGCTTATTTTCGCGTTGTAATATTCATATTTTACCACCGGGCGCCAGGTACGCATGCTCCGAGCTGTGCGTAGGTATACGCACAATGTCAAGCACAAGTTCAAATTGATAAGTCCCACACTTTGCTTAGAAATAATCGTACGCACGGGTTACGCACATATCTGTGCGTACGCAACGTGATAAATGAGGGCCCAGGAACATGCAAAATGGACCTTGTAGAAGTGGAGCAATATTCAATTTACTTAGGTATGTATTTTTAGGCGGATTTTCAGAGGGCTAGGGCTTAATTTAATCACCTCCCAAATGTTTTACTTGCTGATCCCCCCCCCCCCCCCCCCCCCTGTTAGAGGCTAAATATTTCTCAAAATGTACCACTGTAGTCTGTAGTCCGCCAAAAAATATGACTGCACCCTTGCTGGTGTCGTTTTCAGCAACATATTGTTTTATATCCGGTCAATACTGTCCAAATGTATTGTTATTACCGACTGTCATATTGTCCAGCCTCTACCTAAACCCCTCTGTTCCTCTTCTCATCCATTAATTTTCCTCTTTTTTCAACCCCCCCCCCCCCAGACCCCCATCCCCATTGTCCCTCCAGTTTTTGCTGTGTCAGCAGTCCTGTGCTAGCGTGTCACTAAGTATGGCGACCGTATTGGAAAAACGCCCAAACCATGGGCCATCATCGGAGGCGTGGGCACGGAGTGGCATTTCCTACCAAATGTCACCGACGCCACGCCAAGTCTCGTTATCGAGTCACGAGAATCGATCACCTTTATGACACCTTCCTGCTAGCATGACACACTCACACTGAGGTGCACAGACAAGTGCACGCACACACACACACACACACACACACACACACACACACACACACACACACACACACACACACACACACACACACACACACACACACACACACACACACACACACACACACACACACACACAGACACACACACACACACACACACACACACACACACACACACACCACACACACACACACACAGCTTCACAGCCATGCTGTTGTGAATACATTAACATGTAATGAAGCTGACAAACGTGTGTGTGTGCATGTGTGTGTGTGTGTGTGTGTGTGTGTGATGTGTGTGTGTGTGTGTGTGTGTGCGTGCGTGCGTGCGTGCGTGCGTGCGTGCGTGTGTGTGCGGTGCGTGCGTGCGTGCGTGCGTGCGTGCGTGCGTGCGTGCGTGCGTGCGTGCGTGCGTGCATGCGTGCGTGCGTGTGTGTGTGTGTGTGTGTGTGTGTGTGTGTGTGAGAGTGAGTGTGTCCATCTGGCCACTCATATCCCATGAACGTGTGTGTATCTGCCCATGTGCATGTGGGTGGTCTGTTGTGTGTCTGTGTGTTCCTATTCCTTTTGTCTCTATCTATCTTCGGGGTGTGTTTGTTTTTACTGACCAAAGTGGCCCTTTACTACAGCCCTGTGCATTGCAGGCCTGCAGCCTCAGTGTGTGTTGGCTCCACGGAGAGAGGCCCTCCACCATGTAGAACCTCTCGGAGGAACTGGTGTGGAAAACAAGCGCTCTCCGTCCAGCCATAGACCATAACTGGTGATAATACCTGCATGGGTGAGAGGGAGACACACACATGCACATATCAAATATACTGTATGCTTGTGTGTGTGTGCCCATAGAAACAGACATGCACGGGCAGGCACGCACACGCACACACACACACACACACGCTATAATTAATTACATCCACATAATAAAAAAGCAGTGTGGCGGCCCAACGCGCT
>NC_140166.1:105348182-105353182 GCF_963971535.1 Notolepis coatsorum
CTACACGCTACACGCTCCACATCACAACAACAGTACAACACGTCGCTCCGAAACACGGTTAATATCCACTGACTTGAGCAGCTAGACTTAATGTCAGAGGTTTGGAACTAAGCATTTTAAAATAGAAAGTCAAGCCAGTTGCAATGTTTGCAAGGAGGACAGGCTGGAGGCGAAGTTTTCAGACTAACTTTTCACCTGGAGGATAACGTGACTGAGGATTATCGTCGGCGTTTCAGACCAGAATGGACCATTACGTAAGTCGAACACTGAATGTATACTAATGTGCAAACATATATTGAAACTTTTAATATTTCTCATATGAAGCAGAAGCACATTTCTCAGGGTGAATGTAATAACAAAAGCCTCCGCGCTCGCGCCCCGGACTATAGGCAACAGATGGGCTTGTCTCGCTCTGCCAGTTTCTGACAAAAATGCGTCAAAATGTATTACTAATGTGAAAGATCGGATCGGAAACGATCGGATCGATAGATATTTAAAATCACATGATCGGGATCGGATCGAGAGCAAAAAAAGGCGATCGGGACATCCCTAATAACGACTTTGGCTAACTTGCTACCAGCTATGAGTTGACTATATAGTTACAGACAAAAACAATACAAGTCCATCAGATTCCTTGGCTTGTCCGACCAGCCACCTTCAGATGATAACAGACGCAGACCCCTGAATCACTTGAATTGAATCACAGCATTATGGAATAATGGAACAGCATAGAAGTGTGTGATTCAGGGTGCTGGCTTGTGATGCTGCCATGGTAAAGGAAGTGCATGCTACCTATGTCAGTGAGGAAATTAGCATCGGAGGCCACTAGTTACCATCCAATCAACAATGATCCAACTAACCATGTGATATTTAAACCAATTGAGTACATGTGAGGTGCATCAGTCTGCAGGTTTTCTCCACTTCAATTCAGTTTTTGGCAACCTCCTCCTCAGCAGTATTTGGTTCGATGCCCCTTGTTCCGTTCAATCTTCCCATCCAGCTGACAACTAATTGCTGTTTTAGGGGCCCGTTCTACTGTAAGTATTGCCTAAGTAAATGCCCCCCGAGTTGTATATTTATCCTCTATGTGTCAAGTCAAGTCAAGTCAGTTTTATTTGTATAGCACATTTACAGATGACTAAAAGCCAAACCAAAGTGCTTCACATGATAAAAACACATACAATGCAATAAAATACACAAAAATTACAGTACTATAGTACAGTACATATAAGAAAACAAGGGCAAAGTGCAATATAAAAAGAGACAGGAAAATTGGAAAAAAAAAGTGCAGAGTGACAGCGGACGTCAAATGTAAATGACAGGCTAACTCTGGTCAAAGGCCAGGGAAAAGGGGTGTGTTTTGAGCAATGATTTAAAAGCCTCTAGGCTCTGGGCAGATCTTATGTGGGGGGGAGGCTGTTCCAGAGCCGGGGGCAGCAGCAGCGAAGGCTCTATCTCCCTAGTTTTAGCCTGGTCCTAGGCACCTCCAGCAGCAGCTGGTCAGCAGACCTTAGGGCTCTGGATGGGGTGTGGTGATGCAGGAGCTCAGCTAAGTACAGTGGAGCCAGCCTGTGTAGTGCTTTAAAAACAGTCAGTAAAAGTTAAACATCTAACGGAGCCAGTGGAGTGAAGCCAGGACTGGTGTGATGTGGTCACGTTTCCTGGTACCGGAAAGAAGACGGGCAGCCGCATTTTGTACCAGTTGCAGGCGACGACCAGCAACTGGTCAATGCCGACATACAACGCATTGCAGTAATCCAGCCGGGTCGAGATAAAAGCAGGAATCACCCTCTCCAGATCCTTCTGAGAGTGGTATGGTTTGGTCTTGGCCAGGTGTCTGAGGTGGAAAAAGCTGATGATGTGTGTGTGTGTGTGTGTGTGTGTGTGTGTGTGTGTGTGTGTGTGTGTGTGTGTGTGTGTGTGTGTGTGTGTGTGTGTGTGTGTGTGTGTGTGTGTGTGTGTGTGTGTGTGTGTGTGTGTGTGTGTGTGTGTGTGTGTGTGTGTGTGTGTGTGTGTGTGTGTGTGTGTGTGCGTGTGTGTGTGTGTGTGTGCGTGTGTACTCCATAGTGAGTGTGTAGGTGTCCTCTCTCACCGTTGGGTGTGTGTGGTGGTGTCCAGGTGATGTAGAGTGTGTGAGGGGACAGGGGTTGGACCAGTGGGGCAGGGACATGCTCTGGGGTGCTCTCCTCCATTTGCATCTGGCTGGGAGACTCAGGGTGCACCCCCCACCTGTGCATGCCTGACACACACACACACACACGCACACACACACACACACACACACACACACACACACATACACACACACACACACACACACACAACACACACACACACACACACACACACACACACACACACACACACACACACACACACACACACACACACACACACACACACACACACACACACACACACACACACACACACACACACACACACACACACACACACACACACACACACACACACACACACACACACACAAATCATGTGTTTATGTCCACATAATTTACAAATGAGGGACATGCAATGGGGTCAATTGACAATCAGGAGGAAGATACAACAAAATTAGACAACCATGCACACACACACACACACACACAAACACACACACACACACGCACACGCACGCACGCATGCACACCCACACACACACACACACACACACACACACACACACACACACACACACACACACACACACACACACACACACCACACACACACACACCACACACACACACACACACACACACACACACACAGACTTAGGTTATTACAGATGTATTAACTCAAACAGAGTATCGAAATACAACTTTGTCAAGAGTTACACTGGATGACTCCACAGGTTATGGGCCACATACCCCGATTGAGCTCCTCGATGAAGATTTGGGAACACAATTTATACCTGTAACAGAGGGGGCTGGGCCCCCACATCTACAGGATATGGGGGGGGGGGGGGGGGGTGATGCAATGTGGGGTGTGAAGACATAATGGCTTGTGACAAGGAACAGGGTTGGGGGGAGTTGGAGACAGGAAGGGGGGGGGGGGGGGGGGGGGGGGGGGGGGGCGAGTGGGGAATACAAAGTGGTTTATTACGGGAACTAGGGATGTCTGATATTATCGGCCAATATTGGCATTCAAATGTAATATCGGAAGTGATCTGTATCGTTTACATTTTTATTTCTTTTTTTTATCTTTTTTTTTTTACATTTATTTAACCTTTATTTACCGAGGCAAGCAAGTAAGAACAAATTCTTATTTTATTTATTGTGAAAAGTATGCATAATGTTGTGTTTTGGGGGGGAAACCCTACATATATCGGTATCGGTTGATATCGGTATCGGAAATAAGTTGGACAATATCGGTATATCGGATATCGGTAAAAAGACAATATCGAACATCCCTAATGGGAACCCAGGATGTGTGTAGACATCTGGCTGATCAAAGAGAAGACATTCGGTTTATCTACCACAAGTATATATGTCATATTTCCATGCATTCATGAGTTGATGTTTGTGTGTGTGTGTGTGTGTGTGTGTGTGTGTGTGTGTGTGTGTGTGTGTGTGTGTGTGTGTGTGTGCGTGTGTGTGTGTGCTGCGTGCGTGCGTGCGTGCGTGCGTGCGTGCGTGCGTGCGTGCATGCATGTGTGTGTGTGGGGTACACTTACAGCCAGTGTGACGTTGTAGGCTGTCCCGGGTTTAGGTTTTCGGATAGTGTACTCATTAAACAGCTCTGAGCTGTTATAGGTCAACAGAGGCGCCGCCCCCTCATGTGACAGGAAAAGGGAATAGGACTCCAAAGCTCCATTCACCTGGTTGGGCCTCGACCACCTGAGAGAGAGAGGGAGAGAGAGAAAGAAATATGTAGGCTATCTACTATGGTGTGAGAGACTTGACCAAAATCTAAAGAGAAATCGTTTCACTCTGCCATCTTTGAAAGGACTAACACAACCAGACCCCTGTCTATCTGAATGGGGATATCTAAGAACATGTCATACAGTGTATGACATTATGTACATATCATGTACATATCATTATTTTTCGTTCATATTTGAAGTCACTGGTAAATTGACAAAAAAACGCAGATTGGTTAAGTTGGTAAAAAAAATCAGTGATATAAAAAAAAGAAATTCCACCAAGTTGAAAGGTTTTTGTCTAGGGTGGGTCTTCAAAGACAAACAGAGCCACTGGTCCAATCAGAGGTCGCTGAATGCTAGCAAACCGATACGAGAAGGCTCAAGTCAGTAATAATGAACAGAAGTTGTTTTCATACTGTACAACAATGAATGGCTTCTTTTTAATGGCATTTGTTATTTTACATTAAGTGGTATGGAATTACAATTACGCTATGTTGTGTAATCAATGCATAGCATTAGCTTTCTTACCAAGTGTTCCGTGTTAGGAGTCCTGGCCGGGTTACAGGTGAACTGAGAAGCTTCAGTCAAGCTTGAAGCTTGATTCTTCTGAACTAGCCCCAGTGCATAAGCAGTTACTACGTTACTACATTAGTTCCAAGACACCCTCAGTTTGGGGTATAGGAAATGCACAAGGACAGCTGTGGATGGTTAACTATGTGTCTGCCAGAACTTTGACCATGGGACTGTAAGAAATATAATTATCATATATGTTGTGTATGTCATAATGTCACTATGAACTCTGATCTACTACACCAAGCATCACCTAGACTCCTGTCACCAGCTCTGACTTACTACACCAAGTCCCACCTAGACTTCTGTCACCAGCTCTCATCTACTACACCAAGCCTCACATAGACTCCTGTCACCAGCTGGATGTGGCACATTATCAGGTGCGCCGTAATGGTTCATAAACAGAGATGTTCCAGTCGTTCGTTCGTTTGTGAGTGAGTGAGTGAGTGAGTGAGTGAGTGAGTGAGTGAGTGAGTGAGTGAGTGAGTGGTGAGTGAGTGAGTGAGTGAGTGAATGAGTGAGTGAGTGGGTAGGTGAGTGAGTGAGTGAGTGAGTGAGTGAGTGA
>NC_140166.1:105355682-105370652 GCF_963971535.1 Notolepis coatsorum
TCCCCTATCCTGTGTCCCCCCCCCCCCCCCACCCATTTGACCTATCAAATGGGACCACATCCCCCCCCTTTTAACTATATACAGTAAGGCTCCTCCCGACAGCAATCCTGGTCTCTACCTGGGTCATTCAGCTAATCACCTGGGGCGAGCCCCTCAGCCATTCTCTCTAACTGCTATGTATATTTCTATCTGTCCAGTTAATAAACCTTGTTATTAACTGAACCTCGGTTCACTGAGAACCTTCTTCTTCAGGATATTCACAATATCCCACAATTGGCGTCTACGAACTTGTGACGGACTCTTTGCGTCCTCCCAGCGTGCTGTATTGTTTCATCTATACAGAGAAAAGTGAGTATATAGATGGTCAACCCAAATATATGGCAAGGAATTAAAACCTTCCCGCTTTTCTCTGTGGCAGGTGAATGTTACGGTATATTGTCAATATTGAGATCATGGCTGAGTGAGAGTAATGTGCATTAATATATCTGATCTGTATTGAGAATTGCTACGGGGGAACGCGTGTACCCCGGTCTTCCTCAGGTGTGAAGGAAAGATTTGCTGGGTTAATGGTACCTGTTCCCAGACTGAGTGTTATAGACACTAGCTGAAATACGTACTGGGTCAAAGTTGTACTATACCCTGACTGAGTTTTAACCAGAAACTAGCTAAAAGTATGTGCACATAGGGAATGTAGATTTCCTAGTTAGGACCAAGACAGGGTACTAACTGAACTAATATGTTGTGACCAGGGACTGGCTGACTTAGGAGATATATACTGTTGGTAAGAGGACCGACTTATTATTATACGTATGTCATGTTAGTGATATTCTTGGAAACGTTACTTGGTTGGAATCTGTTCTGTGATTCTTCTGCAATAGGCGGGAAGTAGGACAGAGAGCTGATCGAATCATTATAGGATTTGCCCCGGGTATCGTTGTATTAATTCCAAGTTCACACTGACTAGACCTGCGGTCATTAACTTCCTGAAAACGATGTATTCGGATTAGATAAACCATTAACCTTACAGATATGCGGGTAGCTGACTACGGGACGTCCCGGTAGGACGTGTCCTACATTAAACGGGACATTAGTCGCGTGTGTTGAAGAGACCTGGAGTTTGATTAAATGGTGTATTACATTTACAATATATCGCTGGTAAATTTCGAAGTTCAGGTTCGGTTGTTATACCTAATGACGATGTATAGGTAGATCAGGGGTATCCAAGCCTTATCGCAGCATGAGGCTGGTCGATTAAACTGAACAGCAATCCAATACAGACCAAGTATACACACACGTTACCTTTTATGTATTATTGTTTGTTTGTTTGTCTGTTTAAGTCTCGTTTGTATGTGCACAGTATTATAGAACCCGTCGCGTTGCTTTATTGAGTTAAGAACCGGCTGATATCGCGCCGAGCATTGGGCGACGAGTTAACGTTATACAGAGAATAACATTGGGGTGCAACTCACGCGACAAACTAGGAAAGTGACTTCCGGTACCAACAAAGCCGGCCCACGTGAACGACCATTTTGGGAATTGTAGTTTTTATCGTTTTTCTGTTTGTTTACGTTTCACATGGAACCGCATATGATGCACAGGCTCGTTCATTCGGTTACACAACGCTGGTTTTAGGTGAATTCCAGGCTATTGAGAGCTCGCGGAAAAGTACTGCATGGATTGCAAAGCGTTATTTCCGAGGTGAATGAGAACGCGTGAACGTTGCTTGGAACGATGACGTCACACGGTGTGCACCATAAAGTTATGAGTTTGATATGACACTATCCGTGGGCTAACGTGAAGTTTAATATGCCCGAGGCCGAGGGTATATGAAATCCATGTGTGGTATCTGTTTTATTTGTATGTGTATGTACACGCGGCTATTGGAACTTGTCGTGTTACTTTAGCGAGATGCAAAAGAAGTTTTCCAAAGTTGCATTGTCCCAGACCACCGGAGAAACAAGCCGAGCATTGCATTGACGACGCGTAGCGTGTTACAGTCTCAAGGACCACTATTCGATTGAAGATACACATAAACACAAAAGGGGGTAAGTTATAAGGGTATTCAATAACTGAACACAACTATGACGTCAGCACTACAGCTTGTCCGGTGAGTATGAAACAAACCTTGATGATGCATGACACAACTAATATCAGTTACAGTGAATTACAACTATATCAGATCACTTGAGGTTTATGTTGCCTTAATATACACGTTATAAATCACATAAAGCTAATCTCAGTGTCTGTCTCATATTGTTGCATCTATGAACACACCGGTAGACTCGATCATCATCTTACAATCTGCACAAGGCTAGTGATAAGGCAAACATGCTATGTTTATTCAACTAATAATTTCTATTACAATTTATGAGTACCACACACTTACTCCCATTATAGGCGAGTAGACCTCATAAACTTTTACAATTATGTTTAAAAATAAGAGGTTTAGATCAAGAAGATCTAAAAGATAAAGAAATAATAACAACAACCTTTCTTTGGAGATAATAAATAATTGCAGATAATGTTTAGATGAGGCCAAAATCATGCCTCCTCTTTTCCACAGTAACCAAAATGAGATAATTGAATTAATGTGAGATGATGAAATAGATGAAGACTAGATAAACTCAAAATCAAGGAGAACACACTCAAAAATGGCCTTAGAGGAGTGGAAAATTAACAAGTTTTTTTGTATTTACAGGAAGCAAGCTCACCCAGAGGAAAATAAAATAAAAGTGGGAAATTAACATGTTTTGTGTTTGCAGGAACCGAAGAGGCAGACATATTTGGCTCTGGGGCGAGGTGCAGAGCAGTGTAGACACTCAAATTGTATCACAAAAGACTAAAACTCCAATGATTTGCATCTGAACACAGACAGGACACAGACTGAGTGATAATCTACATTTGAACACAAAGCAGTTTGGAGCTAAAGGGAAATCAATTGACCGTTCAAAATAAATCTACATCATACATCATGTAAATTGTGTTTTAACAGGAACAAAGACGATAGCAGACGCTATTCAGAAAGGGCACTTGAAAACCGCAGGGCAGGAGGCAGACAAAGCTATGCAAAAGCCTACACTCTGACCACACGAAGGGGCTCGACTTAGAGCACCATGAGCTCTACAGAAACCAAGAACACTAAAGTATCGTTTTAGATGCAGATTTTCTCTTTGTTCCCACCGAGACTCACCTGACAATGGATGACAACAGGGAACCACAAAATGCATTGAATGCAATGTTTCAAAATGAACTTATCTATGTTTATTTATACAACTTAACTTAGACACAGGTGATGATGTTGCAGTCATGAAAGGCTACCTATTTCCCATACTAACAGAATATCTAACCAGTTGTTTTCATCATATCTCTTTTCAAGAAGGCACACAAATTAGAGATATGATTTCTGAATAAAACCAGACAAAGTAGAAGTGCCCAAGATGAAAGATTAATGATGAAAACAACTTAACTTGCATGCTATCTCCTCCTTCTATTCTCTGCTTATAACCACTAAATCCTTGCTATTTCAAGTACTTTCTATGACTGCAAATATCAAACCACCAGGGGGGTACACAATGATTATCAACATTTACATTTACATTGATCATTTAGCTGACACTTTTATCCAAAGCGACTTACAGGTTCTGTGCAACAAGACATCAGGAAGGGCACAACTCTATCAGCTGAGTAACGATGTTCATCAAAGTGTTGAGTACTACAGTGTAGGTTAGATTATTAGGACAAGTGCATGACATTAAGGTTAGTTAGGGTTAGATTTCTTTTTATCATGCAAAATTAACTGGCTGCCTATAGATTTTTTATTTCTTCTCTATGCTAAACCCAAAACATCTTCCCACTGATGATAAGGCAAATAAGAGACTCAAGGAGGATAGGTAAGTATGAAAATTCGCTCACCATCCTGAGGTAAGGTCAACTTCAATTTAACATCACAGACTATAAAGATAAAGAGCTATTTTGACTGATTCAAGACTTTGGCCAGTCATTTACAATTTTATTTAAAGCCTAATGCTGTAAGATCTAGCTAGATACAAGATCTGATAAATTATAGTGATCTAACCTTATTGGCATAAGGACTCACTGCTAATGCAATTGGCTTGCAATCCTTATTTCAATTAAGTGATTTTATTTACAATGAATTGAAGTAACCCTAAATGATTTTCCTCTTTAGCAGAAAGGCGTTGAATCATTTATGTGAAGAAGTTTCTAAGGCACATTTTATCATCCTCAGATCATAGAGGAATGACACGTGATTGACCTGAACCACGAACGACGGCGGAACCAGACAAGGAGGAACACAACCCAGAGACCAGGGCGACCTACGGCAACAGAGGACCACGAAGGACACCGCCAAGGAGCCGTGGGAGAGCCGCCATCCAACCCAGCCCACACGACACAGACGTCCCCAAAGGAAGGAGAGCAGAGACAGAAAGGACGACATGCAGCCTCACCCCGGCGGCCCACGGCAGACCAAACCCATCACCTGCAGAAGGGAACTAGAGCCCCGACCATCAAGGTGGATGCCGATGATAAGATTGTCATCCGTGTAAGAGAGAACGTCCTGCTGACTGGCCGCTACACCGGCAAACCCTTGCCCTCCACCAAGTGGTACCACGATGACGGGGAGCGGGGGACCGACCAACACAGCACGTTCAAGAACACCATACCGCCATGTCTCTAGGCCTGATGAAGGCCAAGCGTGAGCACAGCGGCAGATGGAGAGCAACACAGGCTCTGGGAGGGGAATCTGCAGCGTCCCTGTGGACGGCCACCCCAATACCCCCAACAACCCTGTAACCTTTGACGAGGCACACAGGAAATGGATGGTGACCGCCTGGAGGCCTCTTCTGAATAATAAAGAGTAAATGTTTCCGTCAAGAAGATGGACATCATCAGAGACCCATAGACCAAGAGAAACGCCTAACATACATTGTCCACCTTGTTATGTATTTCTTATTAATTTTATAGAACCAGTTGGTTTGTTCCAAGACACCAAGTTTTGTTTCGACCAATGACAGTATGCACCACAACAATATACTAGAACAATGTATAACGGTTATCATAATCACCTTTTATATCAGTTTTTATATAAACCACTAGGGTAACGGTTAAATGTTTTTTATACATTAGCCACCAGGTTAATGCCTATTTATAAATCGTGTCCCTGATAATTATGCACACGATTTTGTGTTTTACCCTATGCACTCTGACCACACAGAGACAGGGTCCACATGTGTTCAATTAGTTTATTAATATGTATGTGTGCGACCATGATCTTATGTGGTTAAATTATTGAGTATTAATGATCTTAACTCCCATAGATATTATCATAAAGACACATAGTTAACACTTAAATGTCTGATTCACGACGTCAATGACTGGAGGTAAGTGCCAAGCCATGATAGGTACAACCAGAGCTTCTAATGATTATGTTATTTGTTGTTTGAGGACCAATCATTGATATAGGTATTTGAGATTATTAATAAAAGAAAAGGGTGATATTCCCACATCCCACATCTCTGATATCAAAATAACACAGACTTTAGTCCAGTCAATCATGTCATGAATCACGTATGTAAATATTTCTATTTTAAACTGTTATGCCAACCACGGATTTGAATTGATTTTCATTCAATAATCCGGTAAACCACCAGATCACAAAATTTTCATTATTTTAATTGTTTCCTATTTCATTCAGTATCTGATAACCGATGGATTACATCGATCCCATTCTTTTACCATGTATATTCACTTTTCAATATTTTACCTGTTCCAAATGATCCTGGTATATTATATATATATATTAATCTCACCCACATTATGAAGAGAAAAGTGAGTAACTGTGGAATAATATAATGATTCCCCAATTCCCTCATGTAAAGACATTCCCCTCCCCTTTCTCCCCTATCTTGTGTCCCCCCCCACCCATTTGACCTATCAAATGGGACCACATCCCCCCCTTTTAACTATATAAGGCTCCTCCCGACAGCAATCCAGGGCCCTCATTCATCAATAGTGTGCGTAGAACATTTCTATTTCCACACGTAAGCACGGAATGTAGAACTAGTGTACGCACAGGGAAGTCGGGATTCATCACACGGTGCGTAAGCAGGCTCTATGCTCCTCCGTGTTGATGAATACCACTTTGTTCTACCGTCAATGCTCGTGCATGATTATCCATATATGGTCATGAAAATGAGGAAACACCCCCCATGGGATGTGAAATAATGGACTGACCCGAGCGGGACTCTGAGAAACTCCACGGAGAATTCACTGCTGTCGAACCAAGAAGACACTATCGCGTATTATGGGATAAATAAAAGGCGGATTTGTAAACGGTGATGTCAGATATCAACGGCTCCCTAAGACCATTGTTGCAATTCTGCCTGGACAGCTCAAAATACTAATAAAGACCGTTCGTTGACCACTGTTTGGCGTTGGTTGTGTGTCATTATAACCGTGCTGTAATATGAATGCCTTTATTAGTTGTGTTCGATTGGCTATATGATTTTTAGAGGCATCTATTTTGTTGTCGGCTAATAAAGACCGCGCTGGAATATGACTGCCTTTTCCCGTGTTGTTTGATTAATACCCAGGGGCAGGGATTAAAGTTCTCCTCAATTCTATTCCAAATCGCGATGGATCTTCCGTCAATTTTCTACCTGCTGCATATGATTTCTAGAGGCATACTACAATCTATTTTGATGTCAGTATTGGGTAGCCTATATAAACAATATAATACGAGAGCATATACAAGAACAATGAATCTCACTGCATGTATGATGTAGCCTGCCTTTCAATACATGAACTTGAATTCCATCATGTTTGTGTGCGGGACTCACAAGGCTGTTGTCACAATGGGTGGTACCGGTACAGTAACAGTCCACACAATATCACGATGGACCATGCCATAGCCTATGTTCTATTAGGACATGATCTGTGACGACAAATGTTCTAGAATGTTTGATTAAGATATCATACTCTGACAGCATGCCTATGATCAACATAAACGCGAACTTGAATCCCATCATATACATAGTCTGTCCACTATCTGGTGTCATTGCAATGAGTTTTCTATTCTTTCTTATACAGTAAAAAGGGAGAAGAACACTATATCGTGGGTGTTCATATGACTTGTATTCTGCTTACAGCTTCGAAATTCCACTTGTTTCGTTTAACGTAAAGCCTTTTAAATATAATCAAAACGTTCCCGTGTTTCTGCGGTCTGTGCGCAAAATAATAACGAGTTGAGCTTTATGATTTATGATGAATTGAAAATGGGGGACCCTGATGTAAACAAGACGAAAGTCTTTCTCTGGTCTGCATCCCCTTAACAATTGTATGTACTGAGCTGTACTGTACTGTACCCATTCTGCAATCTGTTAATAAACTTTTCAATCAATCAATCAATCAAGCTACGCGGAGCGCAGTCAGTCAGTAGCCTACACCCCGTATATTCCGATAACGCTATATAAACCATGCTGCATTCATTCTGAGAGAAAGATCTATTATTCCAAATGCTATTTATAGGCTTTTGACCATAATTACACTACTGTTGCTATTTTACAATGAACTATAATGAACTACGGTTCATACAGAACATGCCAGTGTTATTATGCACAGAAGCTCATTTCCTTGTTGTAATAATATATTCTACCACTGGGCACCAGCTAAGTGTGGTCCGAGCTGTGCGTACACGTAAGCACTAAGTCAAGTTCAAGTTGAAATTGATGAATCCCACTCTTTGCTTAGAAATGATCGTACGCACAGGGTAAGCACAAATCTGTGCGTAAGACACGTTGATGAATGAGGGCCCAGGTCTCTACCTGGGTCATTCAGCTAATCACCTGGGGTGACCCCCTCAGCCATTCTCTCTAACAGCTATGTATATTTCTATCTGTCCAGTTAATAAACCTTGTTATTAACTGAACCTCGGTTGACTGAGAACCTTCTTCTTCAGGATATTCACAATATCCCACACCTCTAAGAGGGGTTAACCAAAATAAAAAAGTTTAAGGGATCTTTAACTCATTGACCGCCACATTGCGAACGGGATATGACTATGTGCTGCCAACGCATTAAACCTATGGAGTCGCTCACCTTGTTTGCAGGGCTATAACTATATACATATATATATATATATATATATATATATATATATATATATATATATATATATATATATATATATATATATATTATAGCTATTACTTACTTACTTATCCTCTTCGTCCCGGTTGGGGCATGAGGCCACAATCATACACTGCCACTGAATCCTGTCTTGTGGTTTGGCCTGCGCTTCGTCCCAGGAAAGACCCATCTCCTTCAGCCCCATCATCACTGTCCTTCGCCAGGTGTTCTTTGGTCTACCCCTCTTTCTCTTCCCAACTGGGGTCCATCTCAAGGCAACTTTGGGTAACCTTTCATTGGGCATCCTCAATACATGACCGAGCCATCTTAACCTCTGTCTCCTTATCTCAAGGGACATATGCAAGCTGCCTGTCTTCTTATAAAGTTCATCATTCGAGATTCTATTTGGCCAAAAATATGTTGCAGATCCTATGTAAGCAGCTACTGTTTTGTTATTCTCCAGCACTCAGAGCCATATAGCAGGACAGACTTTACATTGCTGTTGTAGAGCCTGAGTTTGGTTTTAAGGCTATATTGTTTAGACTTCCAGATGTTGCGAAGTTGGCTGAAAGCACCTCTTGCTTTGTTGAGACGCGTTTTGATGTCTTTTTGCGTTCCACTTTCACTGCTTATGAGGCTTCCGAGGTATGTAAAGTCTTCTACAGATTCCAACGCCTCTCCATCGATGGTGATTGGAGGTGCTGTTGGAGCATTGATGCACATCACCTGGGTCTTTTTCTGGTTGATGTAGAGACCAGTTCGCTTTGCATTATTGCTTAGCCGGTCAGACTTCTCCTGGAGGTGGCTATGAGTGGATGACATGACTGCCAGATCGTCTGCAAAGTCAAGGTCTTCCATAAAGGAGAATAGGGTCCATTGGATTCCACAGGGACGGTCTGATGTAGTTTGACGCATAACCCAGTCGATGGTAATCAGGAACAGAATAGGGGAGAGGATACAGCCTTGTCTTACTCCAGATTTAATATAATTAAAATATATATATTTGAAAACCGATACCGATAATTTCCGATATCACATTTTAATGCCAATATCGGCTGATAATATCGGTAGGCCGATAATATCGGACATCCTTAGTGCTACAGTGTAGGTTAGTATATTAGGACAAGTGCATGACAGTAAGGTTAGTTAGGGTTAGAGTAAAAAAATAAATAATAATAAATAAAATAAAATTTCAGATAATGATTGAAGAAGTCTTTAGTCAACGGCGAAAGATTGGGTGGGTTTCGGCTGTCCTAACTGTGGTGGGAAGTTCGTTCCACCATTGTGGGTCTAGGACCGAGAATAGGCGACTTCTCTTTGATGACCCTCCCGGCTCCCGGAGCTTGGACAGGAGCGGCCAGAAGATGCAGAGTGTAGGGGTCTTGAGGGTGTGTAGTTAGAGACCATTGACCGGAGGTAGGCCGGAGCCATTCCTTTCGCCGCACGATATGCCAGGTTGAGGGCCTTGAAGCGGATTTGTGCGGCAATGGGGAGCCAGTGCAGGTCACTGAGAAGTGGGGTGATATGGGCTGACTTCGGTATGTTTGAGATCAGGCGGGCCGCTGCATTCTGAATGAGTTGAAGAGGCTTGGTGGCAGTGGTCGGAAGGCCAGCAAGCAGTGCGTTGCAGTAGTAGAGGCGGGAGATGACTGTTGATTGGATGAGGACTTGGGTGGCTTCTTTTGTCTTTTGACGTTGCTCAGGAGGAATCTGCAGGTTCTGGTTGTCGCTGCGATGTGAGTGGAGAAGTTCAACTGGTCGTCAAGGACAACACCAAGGTTCTTGGCGGTCGGGGATGCGGTCACAGCTGCATTCTCGACTGTGATGGAAATTTCGGTCAGGGGGGAGGATTTGGTCGGCAGGTGAAGCAATTCTGTTTTGCTTAGGTTCAGTTAGAGGTGGTTGGTCGTCATCCAGGCGGAGGTGTCAGACAGACAGGCAGAGATCCGCTCAGAGACGTGGATATCTGAGGGAGGGAAGGAGAGGAAGAGTTATAGCAATGATACAAGAAGGCATGAGTGATAATGTTACCCAGAGATTTAGTGTAGAGGGAGAAGAAAAGGGGTCCAAGGACCACGCCCTGGGTGACACCCGTCCACATGGGGCGGGTGGCAGACAGGGTCCCTCTCCATGACACTTGGTAGGAGCGGTCATTGAGGTATGATGTCAGCCATGTCAGCGCAGAGCCAGCCACTCCCATTCCTGCAAGGGACGTGAGGAGGATCTGATGGTTGACTGTGTTGAAGGCTGCAGATAGGTCTAGGAGAATCAGGACATATGAGAGGCCTTTCGCTTTTTCTAAGTGAAGTGCCTCTGTGACCGCAATGAGGGCTGTCTCTGTGGAGTGACCAGTCCTGAAGCCTGACTGATTAGGGTCTAGGTGGAGGTCATTCTGTAAGAGATAATCAGTGAGTTGGTTGGGTACAGCACGTTCAAGTGTTTTAGAAAGGAAGGAGAGAAGAGAGACAGGACGATAGTTGTCTATGACGGTGGGGTTCATGGTTGGTTTTTTTTATGAGCGGTGTGACTCTGGCTTGTTTTAGGGAGGTGGGGACCACCCCCGAGTTGAGGGAGGAGTTGATGGTTGCAGTTAGGAATGGGAGGATGTCTGGTGCTATGGTCTGGAGGAGTTAACCGGCTGTTGTGTGGCAGTGAAAGGGTTAACCTTCTGTGAATTGTCGCAGTGAAAGGGTTAACCATTTTGGTAGTGCAGCAGTGAAAGGGTTAATAAAGGGGCCAACGTGTAATGCAGATACATGCATAAAAGTCATGCTTAAAAGTTTTCTGCATGTTCCTCTCGTTCCTCTTCACAAGTCACCCCTTCATTGGTAACATACGTTTAAAGAATTCCATGAGGGCGGTCGGTTTTGCTGTTACTGTAGTCTACTGCAGTGAAGAGCTTTGTGTGATTCTAGCAGGCCGATAGTATATATGCATTCAATAAACCATGGCTGCCAGTCTGCCACGTACTAACACATATTCACACATATTTAGCAGTCAATGTAATACACATTTTTATTACAGGCCAAGCCGTCAATATTTATATTTACCGGCCGATTACAATTCTAGTCAGTCAATACCGGCTAACGGAAACCTTGGAAGAAATAAGATAAACACTTTTTCATATTTGAGTGTATTGTTTGGCTCAATATTTGAAGTGTTCTATAGCTTATGTGTTTGCTGTTTACCAGTTAACAGGCCTTATTAATTTACAATTCATGTGGTCACAGAAAACAATATAACAGAGGAAGTTTAAGTCTTTGTGATAACCCTCAAACATGTTCTGATAGAATTCTCTCTGGCCCCCTAATTAATAGAACTACCCACAAATGCTTCAACCTTTGCCTCATTGAAAATATTCATCATTGTCCCTGTGTTTGAAATAATGTTCCAATCAATTAAATTCTAATTAGTAGACATCAATTACAGACACACACAAAAAAACACTTCTAAAATAAAACAGTAGTGTAATTGGCTGAAACCCCAGAGATTAACCCCGCCCCTCTTGTTGGGATAAGTGGGGAGGCCATTTTGAGTGGAGGTGATGGATTCCCTTCCTGGTTCCTTCCATTAAAAGCCAGTTTTGTGAATAACTGATGAGTGTGTGTGTGTGTGTGTGTGTGTGTGTGTGTGTGTGTGTGTGTGTGTGTGTGTGTGTGTGTGTGTGTGTGTGTGTGTGTGTGTGTGTGTGTGTGTGTGTGTGTGTGTGTGTGTGTGTGTGTGTGTGTGTGTGTGTGTGTGTGTGTGTGTGTCTGTGTGTGTGTGTGTGTGTGTGTGTACAGTATGTGTGTGTGTGTGTGTGTGTGTGTGTGTGTGTGTGTGTGTGTGTGTGTGTGTGTGCGTGTGTGTGTGTGTGCGTGTCTGTGTGTGTGTGTGTGTGTGTGTGTGTGTGTACAGAATGTGTGTGTGTGTGTGTGTGCGTGTGTGTGTGTGTGTGTGTGTGTGTGTGTGTGTGTGTGCCTGTGTGTGTGCGCGTGCGTGTGCATGTGTGTGTGTGTGTGTGGGGGGGGGGGGCACACAATTAGTCACAGCGACTAATCTATCACATTTATTCCAAGATTTATACGCTGTCAATCGCCAGGCTGATATATGACCGTGTTACTGAATCATTAAATCAAAGGGGAGTTGTGATAATTCAGATAATAATTCACTGTAATGATTGGAATAATGGATCCTGATTTTAAAACTTTTTAGAGGTGGATTTAAGCAGTAACGGATTGATTGGGAGATAGTAAATGAAGATGTGTGTACCTACAGTACCGCCTTCTTCCCACATTGTCTATTTGATGTACCCCCTGTTCTTCCTACATTGTCTATTTGATGTACCTACAGTACCCTGTTCGTCCCACATTGTCTATTTGTACCCTGTTCTTCCTACATTGTCTATTTGATGTACTTACAGTACCCTGCTATTCCTACCTGGTGTATTTGAGACTGGCTGTTGACCTACAGTATGTCACGTGTCATTCCTTCTCATCTTGCTTATGTCTAACTTTACATTCAAGTCATCATACAACGGGTTGGGACCAATCTACTTTCAATTCAAATGGTAAAACAGTAATGGCACATTTCTTACTGATGATGGAACATCCATTCTCATTTACCTGTGTCTACTGAATGTAATAACAGCCTTTTCATACTAAACCTTTCACAATATTTGAAAGAAAATCCACTTCCTGAAGTCTTGAATTGGAAAGTGACTTGATTGCAACCATGTTAACCCTTGCACTACCACACTACAAAGTATTAACCATTTCACTACCACACTGCAGAGGGTTAACCCTTTCACTACCAGACTACAGAAGGTTAACCTTTCACTACCTGTGTTTCCCTACACACATGATGAGTGCATGCTTACCAACTGTTCTAGGTTTTAGTGAGTTTTTCCTTACCTTCGCGTGGGGTATGTCTGGGAGTGTTGCATTTATTTAAATAAAAATTGGACCTTATGGTGTCCTTGTTTTGTTCTTGAATTATTGTGATGTTTCTTCTTGACTTGTTTAAAGAAGACGTGTACGGCCCATGGGGACATTAACGTGTGTTGTCGGGCCTTACAAATACATTTGATTTGATTTGATTTGGATAAAAGCGCTATATAAAAAAGCAGCCATTTACCATTTACCATTTAGATTTCGACCCATAACAATATAATAAACATTTTTAAAATAAATAATAATTACTCATTTTAACCTGTTCCACCCATGGTGAAAATCCGCCTAAAATATATACCTAGGTAAATGGAATATTGCTCCACTTCTACAAGGGCCATTTGCATATTCTTGGTATCTAGGTACATCTATGGACCTCAGGGAATGTATTCAGAGTGTCAGAAATATTGTGTCTATTACTACGCTTGCTTAAATTGTGATGAAACAAAGGAGAATATGAATTATGATTTTTCTTTGACAGTGAATAACACCATGCTAATAATGACCAAACATAAAAAACTGCCACTGATCACGTTCAGTACCTTCTTGAGATCATGTGTACAAAAGATCTAAGGAAATTAATAAAGGGAAGATGATTAAACAGAAGGTTCTGTAGATACAGTACTGAATTATCCCATCCGGACCAATGCAATTCGAAATATTATTATAGAATATAGAATAGGAGGCTTATAAATTACCTTATTATAGCCAATTCGCACATTTATATATATATATACATATATTATCTTTCAAATGCCCGAGTTCAATTTGGATTTAGTATCACCAGGCGTGCATAAGAACAGATAATGATATCTACTGTAATTTACTGTACCTTTTTATTTTCACCACAGTGCAACCATTTTGAAACTAATTTCAGATCTAATTGTTGCTACATGATAACAATAGGGAGGAGAAACTAACTGCGTTTCAATATTTGTCAAAAACGTTACCTTTTGTGGCTTATTATCCCGAATAATAACAGTTATTGATATAATTCATTTAGAACGCTGAACTTTGAACCCCCCTAGAATCTGCCAGGAAGTGTAGTTCGGAAAAATCCCAAGGCTGATCGGCAGCTATTGATGCCCTCCACAAAATGGCCACAAAAAGACTACAATTCCCATGGTTAAAAATGTCCAAAATGGTCGACGTCTCGCAATAGACATCAGTAAATCGAAAATTTAAAACGATCTACAGTAATGGCACTTTTAACCTATTGCTAAACTAACGTATTGATGATAATATACATTCTACATGCTTTTGTGACATGTTAGTGATGTTATTACTTGAATACGTTTCATTTTAAAACCGCAATTTTTTTTGCATCACTCTGAAAAGTATTGATTTATGACCAGATGACCAGATGCCATTTTGGGACCGGATCCGGTCCCGTCAGGTGGAACAGGTTGTATGTTTGTGTTTAAAATGCACAATAACAGGGGGCAGTCAGGTGGCGTAACGGAGAGGGGGCGGTCAGGTGGCGTAACGGAGATTGCGCTCGTCACCAAACCCCGGAGCGGCTAGATTCGCCTGTTCGAATCCAGCTCACAGCTCCGGGGTTGTCACCAGCTTGGCTGGCCGTTCACACTAATACAATTGGCAGTATTAGAGGATGGGATAAGCTGGCGGGGTGGGTCCGGGTCGTTGTAAACAGCGACTCCCACAGTTCGGTCGGGGCGCCTGCTAAGCGCGGATAGGACTTGAGTGGGAAAGTGTGATCCTTCCACACGCTACGCCCTCTCAATGAGAATCCGCGCTGCCAGGTGAAAAGAAGCGGTTGATTGGCTGGACGTGTGTCGGAGGAAGCACGTGATAGCCTCCACTCTCCCAGACCGACTGTGGGGGGTAAGTGCGCAGCGACCAGGAAGGGGATTGGGAATTGGTATAACGACTAACA
>NC_140166.1:105370852-105383352 GCF_963971535.1 Notolepis coatsorum
TCTCTCTCTCTCTCTCTCTCTCTCTCTCTCTCTCTCTCTCTCTCTCTCTCTCTCTCTCCTCTCTCTCTCTCTCTCTCTCTCTCTCGCTCTCACACACAAACACAGAGAGAGAACCAAAATATCACTGATATCCACTACCTCTCTGGTTTTCCTTTTTCATCCAGAACCCCCCCCCCCCCCCCCCCCCCCCTTCCTCCAGGGCTAGAGGACATCCAATGCCATGCAGCATAAACATATCCATACTGTACATCCAGTGACTGAAACGGTGTCATGTTCAACACTGTTCTGCCTCATACACACATTTCATACAGACTCACAGCACCTTCGTGAAGGAAACATTTAGAAACAACACAAGTGTACACACTGCTCAGAATAAAAATGGGAATTATTTTGGATAATTGGTCCGTCATAACTAGACGTTTTCTTAGCATGTGCATAAAAGGTTCAAAACATAATAAAAAAAAATCAAATGAGTCAGAAAGGCGATATGAAACGCAGAACTTTTTTGCGTGAAAGGAGCAAGATAGAAAGAGAGAGAGAGAGAGAGAGAGAGAGAGAGAGAGAACATTTTTAACTAGGTGTGTGTGTGTGTGTGTGTGTGTGTGTGTGTGCGTGTGTGTGTGTGTGTGTGTGTGTGTGTGTGTGTGTGTGTGTGTGTGTGTGTGTGTGTGTGTGTGTGTGTGTGTGTGTGTGTGTGTGTGTGTGTGTGTGTTAACACGTACTGTACATGGACGGTCCTGGCGTCGAGGAGGGTGAGTTGAGGTGGGTCTAGAGGTCCAGGGGGTAGCTGGGACGTTACCATGGTAACCTGGGAACTGTTTGTGCAGCCCGCTGACGTACACACACTCAGCACCAAGACATGGTGGGAATACACACCTAGACCTGCAACACATGTAAACAAACTCCAATCAAGTCATATTTTTAACTCATTGGACGCCACGGATTAGCCTCATCCTGTAGTAGCTACCGTCATCGCTGTAAACGGTGGGAGTCGCTCACCTTGTTTGCAGGGCTATAACTATTTAAATATTATAGCTATATATGCAATACTATGGCCCATTTGACATTGAGTATCTATCGTTCAAGATGTGAAAATGGAATCTTTTTTCCATCCATACATTCTCGTTTTATACCGTGGTGAATATAAGTATAGTTTTAGAGTGGTCTAGGGTCATTCCAACGCATATTATACTTAATCCATTGGCATTTCGTCCCTATACACGCTACAATAAAAAATTCAAATACATATCATCCATATATTATGTTCCATCATGCATGCATGAAATGGGGGGGGGGGGGGTCGTTTCTGATTAATTGATTGTCAATAACGGCATTCGTTAGTACAACAGCATACGCTGATCAGGGCGATGGCTATGAAAACAAGGCACAACCAAGCTGAAATTGACGTTAAATAGCTCTTACCTGTGGCCGATGAGACTTCAAAAATAATATTCCAATTATTTGATTGCCATCTGCTAGATCGTATGTCCATTTGGGCCACGCCATAACCCCCCACAGCATAATGAATCGGGCGTCCCGAAAGCGATTCAATGCGATCAGGTATACCCCTCGGTCCAGGCTACTCGAAAACTCCGCTCGGAGGAATTGTAATGATACACAGAGTCATACACAGAGTCACAAAGGAAGTGCAACATCGGCCACATACCACCAGGCGGCGGTATTGGACCTTTGCAATCTCAGACACATTGCATATGGTACCACAGCCTACCTGGATGATTTATGAATGGAAATAGCGAATAAAAGAAATAACAATCCAATAACGTATATATACGTGGTTGGCGTTATTCGATTGGCGGACAAACACATATACAGTATATGTGTGAACGGCGCTGAATGAGTTAATATAGACCGCAATCACATTACATGTCTCAATGTATAATAATAATAAAAAATAATAATAATTAAATTAAAATAAAACTTAAACGTATCCGGGGAGCTCCAGTAGCTCACCGCGTACCTCGGACGCCATTTCGGCGTCGGGGACAACCGTGCGCGTCACGGATCTGGGGTACACGAGTTCGACTCCCGGACTCGCCGTATTTTCTCAGAGTGTCTTTCCCCCGATCTATACCCCATTCAACCTGTTTCTGTCGGTCATTGCTTTACCAGAAAAAGCGATAAACGCTAAAAGAACCAGCTGACTGGTCAAAGTTTAAAAAAAAAAAAAAAAAAAAAAAAAAAACTTAAACGTATCCAAAGGAATCTTTGACCACTATTGATTAAATCAATGCTATAGCACTCAGTAGGAGAAAAGGGGTCACATAATAATGACACTTCCAGAACACGCAGGAGGACGCACAAGCGTGAGCATACCAAAACAATGCACTGTAGGTGTGCAGAAATGCCCCTGTGCTTCAAATTGATTGGTCTATACACGATGTTCCTCTAAATCTAACATGATAACCTGCCTGTCAATCAAAGGAGGTTGGACTCATTACAACTTCACCAAAACCAAAAGTGAAACTTAACAGAGGTGGGAATAAACATTTATGGATGAACTGTTGAAATGTTTTACCAGTCAAAGATACAATTAATGAGTGAATATGAATCAATATAGCCACCCTTTGTTGTTGGGGAGGGTTAGATGTCGTTTGACATTTTGCTCTCTCTCTCTCTCCTCTCTCTCTCTCTCTCTCTCTCTCTCTCTCTCTCTCTCTCTCTCTCTCTCTCTCTCTCTCTCTCTCTCTCTCTCGCCCCCTTTCTCTGTCTCACTCTATCTCTCTCTCTTTAACATGATCTGTTCTGGCCCATATAATTAGCATGTCCGTAATCCCTCTAATCACAGACACGCTGCATTATTAGCTTAGCATTCATAAAACACACACACACACACACACACACACACAAACACAAATATCTGTGTCTATGTCTTTGTGTTTGTATGGGATAACTAGGAACGGATCATCGTTTTCCTACAGGTATATTCTTGATAGGTTCCTAATGTTTATTACCTCAACCACAAAACGCTACAGAAGGTTGTGCAGACGGCCCAGAACATCAGTGGATGTGAGCTTCCCTCCATTCAGGAACAGACAGCGTGTCAGCAAAGCCCGCCAGATTATCAAAGACCCTATCCACCCCAACCACCCCCAACCAACTGTTTCAGCTGATGTCGTCTGGCAAACGGCACCGCAGCCTCAAGGCCCGGACCAGCAGACTCCAGGACAGTTTTTCTCCCAGGCAGTCAGAGCCATTAACAAATAACACTAACAGCCTGCTACCTGCCTGTGGTTTTGTAATCTTGTTGTAATCTAGTTGTAATCAACAGGCGGGCACATTTTGCATAAAACGCCTGTCGATTGCATCCTGAAAGTAAATTGGTCACTATTCAGGAACCATTTGTAGCTGATGCACAAGGCTGGCCTCTTTTGAAAAGAGACATTCTGAATTTGCTTCCACAACAGGAGGAATCACTCTGAGTGCTACTGTAACAGAGGTTTGAACACGCTGAAATAAACGTTTTATTTTTATTATTTTGCAAACAGATGCCACGCAAAATGGCCATTGGCACAAATGCATTCGCACGCGCAGGAGAGGCTTCTCAAGTCGCTCTTCTCGAGAGAAAAGGACGTATATATCCACGGAAATATCCCTCGGGTCATATATCCTTGTTTCCAGAATTTCATTGGTTACAAAAACGGTCAATAATTTTCACCGTAAGAGGTGATGGTGATGAACAAGACGAAACATCCGGCATGCACGGTCCTGAACTGACCAGTCACTGGTCAGTTCAGGACTGTTGCTGGTGCGTGTGCGTGTGCGTGTGCGTGTGTGTGTGTGTGTGTGTGTGTGTGTGTGTGTGTGTGTGTGTGTGTGTGTGTGTGTGTGTGTGTGTGTGTGTGTGTGTGTGTGTGTGTGTGTATGTGAATGTGTATGCGTATGCGTATGCGTATGTGTACAGTATGTGAATGTGTAAGTGTATGTGTGTCTTGGTAGCGTGTCATGTGTCTCATCCAATCTTTACATCTCTTTAGTACTTCCTTTCAGTGTGTGTGTGTGTGTGTGTGTGGTATTCCCCTGGCTAAGAGTAGACTCTCTCTTTCAGATGCTAATCCCCCTATTTCCATGTGGCTTTTATTCTCTAATTCTCCTCTGCTCACAGAGTGCTGCTCCTTCCATAGACACACACGCACTCGCACACGCACACGCACACGCACTCGCACACACACACACACACACACACACACACACACACACACACACACACACACACACACACACACACACACACACACACACACACACACACACACACACACACACACACACACACACACACACGCACTCACACACAGCTACAGACATAGAAACACAATACAACCTATGGTGAAAAGTAAACACTAAAATATAGTTTGAAGTAGGCCTGGGCGATTTGACCAAAATACCATATTTTCCTCAATTTTGACGGTATAACAATATATAATATATATATATATAATATAGTATTTTGTTTTCCAGAGCAAATTAGCCTACAATGTGACATGACATTTGTTATGTCTTTATCTTGTGATACAATTGTGCATGGTATTTTTGTTAACAAGGTTTTAGTGAAAAGCATGTTTGTTAAGTACTGAGCATACAACTGGATAAATGGGACTTGGAATATACTGCACAAGTTCTGTGTCGTAATGGCTCTCGCTAGGCGTCACTCTCTGCACTGTACCTCGCCTGTGCACGCGCACTGAATAAAAATTCCACAATGTACCTTTACATCCCAATATTCGTCTGACCACACCCCTATCAGCTTACCTTCATAAGCAGGTGTGTGGCCACCTACTCGCCTCCTTCTTCGCTTTCACCACAAGGAAGTGCCTGCATGGTAGATCCCCACTTGACGAGGTTGCTAGTTGAAGAAAGTTGAGACGAGTTTACATTGTGCTTATTTTTTTCTTCTCTCATAAATATTCAAGAGAAAAATCTAAGTCATAATGTCTACTTCAGAGAGTCGTAGAATCACTCTTCACCAGCGGTTCTCCATTCCCGCCTCCGACGTGCATTCTGGTGCGGGGCTGTTGCCGCTTTCGTGGTCGGCAGCCACGCCCGGTAGGCATTCGATGGGTAGTTTGCCTCTCCGAGGAGCCAGTGCACCGGTGCCGTCGACTCTGATGGCCTGGTCCTGGCTCTGGTTCCTCTGGTTCCGGGGAATCGTCCGTTGTTGAACGGCCGGTTCCGTTGGTTCCGGAGGATTTGAGACGCAAGCTTTTTGCGTCTGCTCGGTCCCGTCGCAAGATGGTGTCCTGCAGACGTGAACGGCCTGGGTTTGGGGAATTGCTGGAGACCAGCGAGGATGCGTCGGCCTCTAGTTGTCCAATGGAAACAGAAGACTACATGGTAGAGGCGGACGGGTTCTTGTTTGAAGGCCCAGTAGAGACGAATATCCCACCCGTCCAGGTAACACTGGAGGGGGGTGATATGTCTCCTTGGGGCGCCTTGTTCGAGGATGTCGGGGAAACCCCTCGGCGTCTTCAGCAGGATGCCCTACTATCAGCCACATCAGACTGTGGCTCCTTAACCAGTCGCAGCCTGCTGCATGTGAGGGATGCGGGTTCGATGGAGGAAAGTCTGCAGGGGGAACTGCAGGCTTTGTTCCCCGAGCTTATGGCGGTGGCGGCCGCTGCAAATGGCGTGCCGCGGCCGCAGCCACTGCCTGCTCCTGTCCCCGATTATTTAATAGGTCATCTCTGGCAGCGTCGCCCGGTGAGAGGGGTGGACGTTGTCTACCCATTTTTCCCCTCAATGGGGGCCTATGTTCGTCGGGGGCCAGGTGGTGTCCCACATCATGGGCCTCACTCCCGCCTACGTACCAGTTACGCGGGTGGTGGGTTTGGTTGAAGGTATGAGAGAGGGTGTGCCACGGCTTGATAGGCCGATGGCCGCTCTCCTCTGTCCGGATGTGGTGTGGGAGCCGTTATGCAAGCTGGTTCTCCAAGGAAGATCGGCTAGGCGGTTGGCGTATTGGAGTGACCAGTCATTCATCGCGGGTACACAATCGCTGGCTGCTGCGTCTAACATCGCACAGCTGGCTAGATTTGTATCCGGGATAATGACGGGCGGCACGGAGCGGTCGGAGGTACAACATGATCAGCTCACCCAGGCGGCAGGAGCTGTCCTGCATCTGACCCAGGTGCAGGCCATAGCCTCTGGGAAAGTGCGTGCCCTGGCTACTCTGATCCAGCGCCACCTTTGGCTGGAGCAGGCCCGTGTGCCGGAGAAGAAGAGGTCTCCTCTTCTGACGGCCACCCTCTCCGATGCTCGACTATTCGGGAAGGCCCTGCAGCTGATGACCTCAACATGCAGAGGAGAGGTCCGTACTCCAACTCCATTTTCCGCCTCCCGTCGTCGCCGGTGGAGTCAGAAGGCTTCCGCGTCATCGAGGTTCCTCCGCCGTGGCTGCCACTGCCTCCATCGCCACTGCTGGCCCATCGACGAAGGCCAGGAGGAGAGACGGTGCTGCTGCTGTATCCCAGGCCTAGACGCCGCTAGACAGTGACTTTTTTCCCCATGCGGCCCCCACTATTTACCCCTCCCCGGCCATATCATATTATTTGTTAAATAAATAAAAAGTCCCCTAAAGGGGGGACTGTATTTTTTGGTTATACAAACTGTGTGTTTCTTCACCAAAATATGATAAGGTTGAAAAGGGTGAATCTACATTGGTATACATCAGGCCACGTGAGTGGATCGGCGCGGCCGAGAAATCCGCTCTTCGCTCTTTAAAGCTTGGTCCGCTCCGCTAATCGCTCATGTTGACCCCGCCCCCAAGTCGCTCTCCGCTCGCTCCCCGCTCACCTTGAATCGAGCGCTCCCCGCTCACCGCGCCAGATCGCTCTGCAGTTTTTTTTTTTTTTTTTTTGAGCATGGTGTAAATTAGCTCAAACTACAACAGTCTACACCCCCTGGGCCCCTTAACAATTGTTTGTATTGAGCCGCATTGTAATTGTAGCCATTCTGCAATGTTAAATAACGTTGTTTATCCATTCACTAGCTCTATTAAGCGATGATAGGCTAGCCGAGCCACAATGCTATGGTCGCTGCCATTAACATTAGCATGTAAGCTAACGTCAACAACAATGGCGTCGATAGTTTTTCTAACAGGAGTGAGTGTGGGCGTCTCTACAGTGACAAAGCCTGAACAGGATATCACAGGTTCACCCTTCTCATTGGTTGAAAATGGCCTTCATGTTTGTGCATCGCCATCTGTTGCTTTGGCATTGTACTGCATGTATATATTACATCAACAGTGGTCAACACCTGGGGTCTGCCTGACTGGCAGACCCCAGGTGGTGAGAGCAGGCAACTGCACCTCCTCATCCATCACCCTCAACATAGGGGCCCCCCAGGGCTGTGTTCTGAGTCCCCTCCTCTACTCCCTGTACACACACGACTGTGTGGCTCAGCGGAGTAGCAATACAATCGTCAAATTTGCTGACGACACAGTGGTGGTGGGCCTGATCTCTGCCAACGACGAAAGGGCCTACCTGGATGAGGTCAAGGTCCTGGCGGGATGGTGCCAGGAAAACAGCCTCTCCCTGAACGTCAGCAAAACAAAGGAGATGATTGTGGACTTCAGGAGGTCGGGGGTCAAGGACTACAGCCCCCTCAGCATCGACGGGGCACCGGTTGAGAGAGTCAACAGCTTCAAGTACCTCGGAGCCTACATATCCGAGGACTTGACATGGACCACACACATTAACAGTGTGGTGAAGAAGGCACGACAACGCCTCTACTTCCTCAGGCGCCTAAGGAAGTTCCAAGTCAGCCAGAAGATCCTTAAGAACTTCTACTCATGTACAATAGAGAGCATCTTGACCGGCAACATCACCTCCTGGTTTGGGAATAGCACTGCAAAAGACCGAAGCAGACTACAAAGAGTGACACGTGCAGCCGAACGCACAATTGGAGGGGGGCTCCCCACCCTCCAGAACATTTACTACAAGCGTTGCAAGGGCAAGGCTAAGAGAATCATTAAAGACTCCAGTCACCCGAACAACTGCCTCTTTGAACTGCTGCGGTCAGGCAAGCGATACCGGAGTCTCAAGGCGAGCACAGAAAGACTCAGAAGTAGCTTCTATCCCCAGGCCATCAGGCTGCTAAACGAACAATGAATGAACACTACACAACAACAACCACCAAACGCACATAGCACACACATCCACACGCACACACTCACTTTAAACAAACACACTGTAGCACCCACTCCACACACTTTATAGCACACACCCACTTTAAACAAACACACTGTAGCACCCACTCCCCACACTTTATATTTATGGATGAAGGATTGCACTACAACTCGTACACCTTACTGTAAATTGTACCTAAAATTGTACCTCATCCCATTTCTGCTTTGCACTAGATAGTACTGTACATTAGTACACTGCATAGTATTGTGTATTGTATATTATATGGTAACTCAGAACATTGTACATATGTCTATACCGAACACTGTGACCTCATTCTCTTCTTCTAAATTCATGCTATATTATGTTATTATGTTATTTGATACTATCTTGTCTAGCACAGTCTCTGGAGCGTAACAGTAAGAAGCATTTTGTATGAAAGTATTCTGTACTTCTGTATGACAACTATTAAAGAACTTGAACTTGAACTTGAACTTAAACCACTGTAAGCGGCCTGGAGTGGATTGGAGCGGAGGAGAACTCTCGCTCCGGACGTCGCGCCGACTCATTTTAAAACCCACTCCTCGCTCACGTCAAAACCGCCCGATCCGCGCCCCGCGCCGCTCACGCGCCGCGCCGCTCACATGGCCTGGTATACATTGATGGATGAGTTACGTTCGTGTTATGAGATTAAAGCAAGGTCTGCAGCTTTCACGCGGTTATAGAAGGGTTTCTATCTCGGCCTGACGCTCCACATGCAGGTAGAAGCTGGTTGTATGGTCTGTTGCTTACACACGAAGTAATGTTGTGTTAGTTGCAGTAATGCTCGTATACACACGTTCCACGGCCTAGCCGTTATACTCTCTATCAGTGTTTTTCTATGTACAACATGGAATGCGGGTGTAGGATTCACACATGCACACGACTTGGTTTTGTTGTAAACCCTGTTCACAGTTAACTGTGGGTAGCGTGCCCACAGTAACTGTGGGTAGCGTTGTCCTGACTATGCTCCTATTACAAACAGGAGTTATGTGCAGGGTTTCCCCCCGTCATAGCATACGTTACGTTGCTATGATGATGGCTTCCGTGAGTAGATCTTTACGTAAGGTCTGTGGTGTCAAAGTGTCGGGTTAGAGCGTAGGACTTCCGGGTCCGCTACGCTCGTTTTTATGTGTAACTTGAGTCAGTTGGTCACGTGACTCGCAGTTGCCATGGCTTTTTCATTCTACGACTCACGTGGGAAGGCTTTCTGGGGAATTTCGGTCTAAGTCCTCTGTGGAAGGGGTGACTGGATGTAAAAATATAAATAGTTTTTACTCCCGGCTGTGCAGACTGGGATTCATGCTGTTGGTGCTTCCTTCTTTTTTATTAAAAAGAGTTGGGGTTAGGAAGCATCACACCCCTCTTGTCGTTCCCCTGGGCGCCTTGGGGATTCAATGACAGGTCTAACTAGCCTGTTTATTGATGTGGTTGTGTCCCGACGCACGCATAGTGCTAGCTCGGGGTGTTCTGTTGAACATCAGGCGACTGACTGGCGCGCCTTGGTTGCTTGGGGTTAAAACAGCGTTTTTATAAAGCAACTGGGATGGAGGTTTTTCCTCTTCCGACGACCTGTGTTGGTTGTCGACGGATTCTCGTTCATATCTGGGGGATGATGACGGAATGGATCTGAACATATGTAGAGGGGTCTCACGCCCTGGGGGTGGGCCACCGGGTGCGGTTCGCACCGAACGGCTGGGTGGCGCCTTCTTTTCATGTTTTAAGATCAACATATCTGCCCCTTCTCCTGGAGTAGGCATGTTGGCGTGGTTAGGGCACGGGACTGGTTCTGGTCACGCTGGTCCGGATCAGTTAAACCCGTTGTCCGCCGGGGATGCAGATCTGCTGTTCTGGTACCCTGAGGGACTTGGGCTTTTTTCAGGGGGAAAAAATGCCAGGTCGGTCCGGGTGTCACAGGGTTAGGTGCTATGCAGACCCTTGTTGGGTACATATTGTACTCCGCACTGTCGTAATGGCTTACGGCCATGCCAACCTGTACACGCCCGATCTCGGCAGATCTCGGCCGCTACGCAGGTGGGTCCTGGTTAGTACTTGGTTGGGAGACCGCCTGGGAATACCAAGTACGGTGTGCTTGGGGCTGGTTCACCATTTTTTTCGCTCTTCTCTCACGCATGGCGAAGAGGGGCCTGTTGGGGTGGTCTTTGACCTTCTCGGGTGACCCTGTGCTTCCCGTATCGCCAGGCCCGGTCCGAAGTAATGTTTCGTCGACCCGTAGGCCTGGGATAACCCTGTTGGAAACTGAAACACTTGTCCTGCGGTAGTATGCCCGCAGGTATGTTTTGGAGTTTTTTCTTGAGGAGTTATAGGACCAACCACTGCATAGGGTAACGACAGGGTGGTTGGTTCTCTGGTGTGTTGGAGCAGAGTCAACTCCCGGGTTACCCGGTTGAGTGTGCCCCTGCACGTTCATGACGTCTGCCAATCGTGTCAGCCTTCGCTGCCTCATACCAGCTGGGGGGGGTTTAAAGGAGGCTTTGTCATGGTGATCAACAACGCCAGCATACGCCCCTTCCACCGGGGCGGCTGTTTTCAGCTGACTCCTTTGGCGCCTGTCTTGTCCGCAGTGCTCCAGGCTCGGGTTACAGCCTGTTGCCTGGTTTCCCCGGTACGCTGCCTGCTTCCGTTGGTTAACCTTGAGTGTTACGGCCGTGCTAACTGCCTGTTCTGCAGGGTCAGTATGCCAGGCGGTGTGCTGTTGGGGGGAAAGGGCCCGCTCTTGGAGGGGCCTGATCCGAATACGCTGGCGATGTGGGGGGCGGTGTCACTAAGTGACCGCCTGGTGGGGTCTTGATGCCTGGCGTCATTGACCTCTCCGGGCCCCCGTTTTCCAGGGGATCCAGTCCCTTGGTGGGTCTGGGTCTTCCTTCGCGCTCCGCTGCTACGGCCTTGCCACGGGGTTGGGTTTGCTCTTGACCCCGTGATTTCTGGGGGCAGTAACGAGGTTGTTCCTTCCGTTCGTTCCCGGGTGGCATGCGGGTTGTGCGTGTGTGTAGTCGTGGGGTCAAGCCACGGTCTGCTCACCCTGTGCGTTGAGTTGCTTGAGTGCCTCTTCGCCCGGTTGGGTCCGTCGCCCTCCCGGGAACCTCCAATAGGGGGGGTGCCCTCCATTAGGGGGGGTCGGGGGGGCTCGGTGCTCCCCGATCTGATGGTTGTGGGGGGCCTCAGCGGGGTATATTTGTCGGCCGATGGCTCTCGCTCGGCCTCCCTTGTGCAGAGAGTGACGCCGAGCGAGAGCCATTACGACACAGAACGATAGGTTATAACTATAACCAAGTTCTGTGAGTACTCTGGTGACGCTCGGCGTCCGACGCCGCTGCAGCCCTTGATCTCACCTTGTGGTGAAAGCTTGGGAAGGAGGCTAGTAGGTGGCCACACACCTGCTTATGAAGGTAAGCTGATAGGGGTGTGGTCAGACGAATATTGGGATGTAAAGGTACATTGTGGAATTTTTATTCAGTGCGCGTGCACAGGCGAGGTACAGTGCAGAGAGTGACGCCGAGCGTCACCATTACTCACAGAACTTGGTTATAGTTATAACCTATCGTTATGAGATACTTTCTAAATGGATGTTTTGATATGGTTTTCCTGTTGTTAAACCAAATCTCCATTAACTTCAATTAATTAAGTATTTCTACCATTTATTTCATTTTACGTTCAAGAAAATAAAATATTCATGAATTGAAGGCATCCCAGGGTGAGTAACTGATTTAAATGTTTGGGTAAAGTATGCATTTAATTTCACTTTAATGAAAAGTGTATTGATTATAAATAAGTGCAGTTCACATTAGTACATGTAAGATAAAAACTACACTTTGTAGTGACGGCTGAGTGGCACAGTGGGCAAGGCGCTCACCACTAACGCAGGAGATGCTGGTATCGAGCCCAGCTCTCGCCGTTACTACCGGCCTGGCCGGCCGCCATACTAACACAATTGGCAGTGTTAGAGGGTGGGAAAGCCGGTGGGTGGGGATTGGACGTTGTGGACAGCGACTCCTACAGGTCGGTTGGGTGACGCCGGTGCGGCGGAAACAGGAAGTATCGGGGACAGCGTGAGCCTCCCACGCGTTACTCCTCGCCGCTGAGAGTTCGAGCTGCTGCAGTGAAAAGATGCGACAGGCTGCCTCCTCGTGTACCGGAGGGGACATGTGATGCAAGGCTTCTATCCTCACTACAGCCGACCAGTGGGAGGCATAGTCTAGCAACGTTCAAGACAGGGGAGGGAAGAATTGGAAATACGAAATTGGGATGGGAGAAAAATAGAAAATGGGGAGAAAAAGTGGATACAAATTTTTTTTAAAT
>NC_140166.1:105385852-105395852 GCF_963971535.1 Notolepis coatsorum
CCAGAAAGAAAATTACAAAATCTACTTATTTTCTTCCTATTTCAATGCTCTGTATGATGATGACATAGAGAACCTTCGGACGCGGTGCAATAGGAACGCAATGCGAACACAACAGAGCGGGCAGCAGAGCAAGGCTCACCACTTACACACAACACTGTTGGCCCACATAGAAGCCTCTCCCAAATACAGGCCAGACGTTTAATATAATCCAAACAGAATCATATTACTGTACACGTTTCTATGTGACGGTGTGTGTAGTTGTCTTACCTGGCAGGAGGTTGCCAGGTGAGGAGGAGAGAGGAAGGAGATGATACAGCGGCTGGAGGGACCACAGCCTCTGGAGCTGGTGTGGGATCACAATCACAGCGCAATCATTTCACTTGACTCCACACTGTGCCATGTTAATCTCTTCTAAAGCACCCGACGCGGTACCGTCAAATAGCGCACTGTATTTTCTTTTCGGCACTATTTTCTCATTTTTTGGCGGAGGGACGCCATTTTTTGTGGCCATATTACGAACACCGGCCCCCACACACACAGCAAGTATCACTCCGCAGCTCTCACCAGAAGTCTATAAAAAAACCCGTCAACCGCAGCTCCCGTTTTCCAAACTTTCCCCCAGAGCGAGCGGTCGCACAATGAATTTTCTCCGGGGAATCCGCGCCTGCCTGTACATTTCGAAACGACCGTGTAAGTACTGTTTACTAATCTGTTGGACTTCTTATAGCATTTGTTAACTTTTATGACCGTCTATAGTGTTTGTGAGATGTTTTTACAGAGATTCTGGTCATATTTTCCATCAAAAATCTTGTTTTGAAATCTACCGTGTGCGACTAGCAATTTCCCCCCAGGGAGAGTTACCTGTGAGTTGGCTAACATTCAGCGCTAGTTGCAGGCTAGCTGCAGGCTAACGGCAACACAGTTGTCGTATTTATTTCGCAAATGCAGTGTTTTCAAATAAGCCACATTGCTGTATTTAGTGTATTCATTAGTGGGTCATATTCCTATATGTAACATATCTAATTTTATCAACTTAGAATTGACGGCAGTGTCTAGATGCTGGAACTAGCTCCCATGCTAACAGCACCGGCTGAGATCCAGGAACAGCGCCGTCATTCCCCTACCCAGGACAAAACCTTCAAGAAGGGCGAGGTTCTAGAAGGAAGACAAGGCTCTATGAAGATAATGGGGTAAGTTTGAAGAAACATTTTAACACACACATGAACGTTTTATAATTATCATCACAATATGTAAATAAAAAAAATATATAATTTTTTTTATCAAATCTAGTTTCATTAATTAATTAATAACTTTTGAACAATAGATGCTATTTCTAATCTGTCAGCTGTTCTATATTGCCAACAAGATTGTCTACATTCCATTCAATATACATAAATCTGATTTAAGTAAGGAAAGTGTAATTTAATACATTTTTATCTTCCAAGTTTAATTTCAACACGTTCAAGTGCAACTACATATGAACCATAATAATACAAATTATGATGATAATCATACACTTATTTTATATCATTGGAAAGCCCTAGTTGTTAGCTTTAAAATGGCACCAAATATGAGGTACTTTGAAATACCCAGTAACTAATAATCTATCACAAACCAATGCAATATCATGTTCAGGGATTTCCTAAATACAAGATAGCCCTGGAAGAGAGGACCTCACCAGCCCGTGGGTTCCAAGTCATTCATGTCTTGATACAAAATCAAGGTGCCCTTCTTTATTCATAATATTGTACTGTTACAGAAATATGTGGTAGTTATTTTATGCCAATTCACCACTGCCATAGGCTTCCCATGTACCTGAAATGTGTCTTAAACAACATATACATGCACACAAGTCACCACATATGACTAAATGCATTGCTAAAATCTGAGTTGAATTAATTTTCCTGAATAGTGTTGAATACATTTTCCTGTATACAGTAGTTCTTGTTATTTCCCCTCAAACGGTGCTTTATTGTGCCAAAAGAAAATATATATAGGAATTCTGTTTCAAATACTGTTATCGTATCAAAATGGCAACACTTTTCAGAAAACAACACGTAAGATGTTAGCATGGCATTGTAGTCAAATGTGGTGACTTTCTTCAGTCTATGATTCAATAATGACCGGGTCTCTCTTTTTGTAAAGTGTTATTGCTGTGTTGACTTTTTTGTAAATCTTACTGTTTTTATTGCTTCTCTGTACTACTTGTGTTGATAGTGCTGCTACACTGAGGAGAGAAGAAACTAAGAACCCCACTGCTCTAGACTGTAAAAAGGACATGGTATTGTGAAAAAAGAAGGGCTCCTTGATTTTTTTACTTGGAACCCACATGTCAAGAAGACTAGTATGGCCCTTTAACACAATCACAAAGGTCAAAGGTCACATAGCCGTACTGTTTGCTTTGGTAAGTAGAATTCATCATTGCGATTAACCTTTATGAAGTGACAATGATTACCTGGGATGTGGTTCTGGCTCAGGCAGACTTGGGGTGATCGCTGCCACTTCGTACAGTGGTTCCGGGGGTTAAACTATTGTTCTTATTTTGCGTTTTTTGAACAACACTGGGGTTCTATGACTTCTGGAGGCATTGTTGTAATTACACCAGTCTTACCCTTTAAATCATAAGCCATTCTTCAGTAGGCATTAGGACCATCAAATAGCCACTGAAGCAAGACAGCTTATTTTGAGATCAGAAGCACTTCTATAACCCACAATGTTAGTAACATGCTCACTTTCACACTCACAGTTAGCCAATCTGCCCCTAGTGGCGGCTCATAGGCACAATTGATTGATTGAAAATTTTATTAACAGATTGCAGAATGGGTACAATACAGTACAACTCAATACCCACAATTGTTAAGGGGATGCAGACCAGAGAAAGACTTCCGTCTTGTTTACATCAGGGTCCCCCATTTTCAATTCATGCTAGACCCAGATAGCAAAAAATTAGTGAATCAACGTTGAAATAGGGTTCAGCAGAAATATTGAATCTATGTTGAAGCCTGACATCTAAATTATATAGATCGTTGTCTATGACCCTAACGTTGAATCAACGTTAGGTGTCAACCATAGCTGATACTATATCAATGTTGATTCAACCATCATCTAAATGGTAATATACATGCACATTTTAGTTGATTTTATATTGAATCAATGTTAGACATCAATGTTTATTCAACCATAATCTAAATGGTAATCTACATGCACATTTTAGTTGATTTTATATTGAATCAATGTTAGACATCAATGTTTATTCAACCATAATCTAAATGGTACTCTACTTGTACATTTGTAACTTGTACATCTACTTGTAACTTGTAAAGTTAAGGAATCAATACTGATTAATGTACATTTTACATTAAAATATTGCTGCTGATATGTATACATCATAACATTACATGTTTTTTTCCTGCTGTTAAACACACTATTGTTAAATAAATAATAATAAAATTCTTATATGACCATATTTCCAAAAATGTGTGAACAAAAATGACAACATGGCTTTAATATGAAAATTAATTTTTTTCTAGGGTATCAGAACTTAGTGACTAAAACTTTTTACAAAAAACAAACAGGCTTTCATTAACAATATAGCCACTGCCAGAATAGTGACACACATATTGTGTGTGGTGAGCACACGCATTCATGCACAACGAAGACAATATTGCAATCATTTTAACTATAAATTTATGAGCTCAAAGTATGAGCTCACTACTGACTGAAATGTCCAACAAAAAGCATCAATTGTCAAATAACTAGACACATTAACATTAACTAGACTAGATGTTTGAGGAAATTAGAAAGGGAACAACAACTTAACCCTTGTGTCTGATCAGATTCGTATTTGTTTGATAACTTTGCAGTGATGAGCCAACATAATATGTGGCATAATCTTTTAATTATCTTGTATTTTTTTTTTACTCTTCATAAATTGTTTATTCCACTTCAGCCCGATCATAACCACCACATATTCTTTTTTTTGTCATATTTAACAACTCTTTTCAGAAAAGTGGGAGTATTTCATTACAAAAATAATATAAAAAATGGTTATGATCAGGGCTGAAGTTGAATAAAATATTTATGGAAAAGAAAGTGGGAAATTATTTCAACATAATCTTTTTATGGAGTTTTTCAATTTAGTCCCCTAATAAGAGTATAATATTTTTGTTTTCAGACACAAGGGTTAAATATAAACAATGGCATAGGATTTGAATTTAAACACAGTGGAGCTTAGATGATCTACAGTTGTCCACGACTTATCCTCCAAGGCATCTGCTATATAATAATCTTCAGATTTACTTAAGTGTTATTAGTTTAGTCAGTTAATTATGGCCAATTCGTTTTATATTGTTTAATACAGTTAAATAAATAGATAAATGAAAAGCAATTTTTTTTGGATTAATAGTTGGTTGTCAGTTTGGCCATGGGTAGGTAGGGAATTTATTTTATTTAATTTTTTTATTTTATTCTTTCCCACGGCGACTATGGATAGGGAATTTCTTTATTTAATTAAAATGTTCACAACAACATGGATGCATGTACTCTGCCAGCATGTTTAATATCCATAATACTAAATGTTTGACTAAGATTTCTATGAAACTTTATATAAAAAAAAAAAAAAAAAAACGTTTTTTTTTATTTTTTTTATACTTTTTTCTAAAAACTCATAAAATATATTGGGTCGCACCTAAATCGGCAGGGTCGGTCGGCAACCTGAAACCAACTATTAATTTTGTTAGGCCTGGGCAGCTCCCAGGTGTGAATGGAACTCTGTGAATGTGAAGCAGGGCGTAGCTGAAAAAGAGCATCCGTGCTCAGCGAACCTACCCTGGGTAAATAAAGGTTAAAATTAAAAATTAAAAAAATAAACACTGCAAGAACAGGCTGAAGCATAAGTCATTCAAGTAGATGCCGTCCATGGAAGAACAGTGTCCAGGGTAATTCCTTGTACTGTATGAACCAGGGAAACAGTGTGCTGGGGTACCCCAAGTTTGACTCTGGTTCGCTTGACAATTAAGTTTGGGTCACTTCGGTTCCAAGAACAGGCTGAAGCAGCATATTCAAGTAGATGCCGTCCATGGAAGAACAGTGTCCATCAGGGTAATTCCTTGTACTGTATGAACCAGGGAAACAGTGTGTGCTGTGCTGTGCTGGGGTAGCTGTGCTGTGCTGGGGTACCCTAAGTTTGACTCTGGTTCGCTTGACAATTAAGTTTGGGTCACTTCGGTTCCAAGAACAGGCTGAAGCAGCATAAGTCATTCAAGTAGATGCCAGGGTAATTCCTTGTACTGTATGAACCAGGGAAACAGTGTGTGGTGTGCTGTGCTGTGCTGGGGTACCCTAAGTTTGACTCTGGTTCGCTTGACTTAAGTTTGGGTCACTTCGGTTCCTTGAGATGCCTCCCTCCCGGTCTGGCGCATAACGAAGCCACTTCTTGACAGTTTCGCTGTAGTCCTGGTCGGTCAGCTTGGGGTCAAACTGTCGAGCAGCAGCTGATAGACACAAAAATAAAAAAGGGAGGAAGAGAGGTGGGTGAGATGAGAGCACCCGGCCCTCACTTCACACGAGTGCGATTTTTTTTAATCACTCAATTACTCACTCTGTAGGTCTACAGTAACAAGCTACAGTCAGCATCCAGTTAGACTGGACAGGAAAGAGAATTAAGCAATCGCAATACAATGTGTATCCATGCACCTCTAAAGCTCACCATTTCCATTTCCATTTGCAACAGCATAATTATATTCTGAATCACCAGCATCACCAGCATCACCACCGCACTACCTAAACTTAACCTATGAAGTAGTTTGCAGGGGAGGAAGCTCACCAAACATGCAGGCTTGTAGTGTGGTGTGCTTGAATGGCTTCTTGCTTTCTGAACAACGCTTGTCTTTCTTTCCAGCCCAGTTGAACCCACTGGCCAGGGCGTTGGTCATAGCAGTTTTCAACATCAGTCTGATCAGGTTCTCTGAATTGGTGCCTCCTACCAAAGCCAGGCGAGAAATCTAAATCAGAGAGAAGAAAATGAAGGCCCTGCGTTAGAAACAGCATAACGTTTATTTTATGAACACAGAGCAACCAACTTGTTTATACACACACTTTATGCATGCACTGATATTCCAGCCCATGCCAGTCATTAGGTTTAACCACATTAACCCTCCTGTCCATATGTAAACGGTATATTTGAACAATTTCAAAACGTTTCATAAATAGCAGATATACAAGCTCTAACACGTTTTGAACTAGAAAGTGCTAAACACATTTTTCCCCTGAACAAGACCACACTGAAACAATCTACATTTGATAAATGAATGCAGTTCAATAAATTACCATCTTTTGACGGACTGATTGCTCCATCAGTAATGATTCTGCCTCATTGAAGTCTTGTTCACTGGCGATTGGCAGCTGGAAGGGGAGCATAGTGGTTGTGGTGGCCACCCCGTGTCCCCTGGTCCCACCAGATATGTTGCCCTCAGCCAACTCGGTCTTGATGAACTGCACATCTCTGGATAGATCCTTCACCACGACAAGTAATTCAGCAAGCATTGAATTCATCTTCTGGATGGTAAGGTCTTCAGAAGAAGAGTTAAAATCATTAAGTGAGAAATAAAAATAAGCAGCAAATCACACAAGGAATTACACCATGTCCAATAGACTTGCCTTTCATAAGCTGCCCGTCATCGCCGGCCATCTGTCTACGCTGTGAAACACCAGATTGCCCTGAGCTGTGTCCTGACATCGCTGTAGAAACAAAATCATAGTTATATATTTCACTAGTTTGACTGCATTGGATCAAACTGGTGGTAGTTCCCTCTAAAATGGCATACCATTTTGTGCATGTTGTGAGAGACCAGGGGGACTGTAGTATTGCCCCGAGCTGCATCCCGACATCCCTGTAGAAACAAATCATTATATTTAAAAATACAAAATCTGACTTGTCAGTCAAATTAACATACATGTCACAATCACTAACACCGGTTCCTGACAGGCAGCAAGCAAGCGAACTGGAGACGAAATCGCACACGACACTGTCCTGATATGACGCAGCGCGTGTCCGAGTGTGTGTTACCTGGATTCTCGACCAATAAAAAGTGTTTAGGGGCGGGACTCGGCCGCGTAATCGCTCAACTAGAGACACAGCGAGCGAATATTTGAGGGGTGAACGACATCGCTGCTCAGTTCACTGTCGCTCGCGGCAGGTCAGGATAGTCTGATTGAAACGAATACATTTTAATCACTTTTTCTCGCTCGCTCGCGTCGCTCTATGTCAGGAAGGGGTGTAAGGAGTTGTATCCCCGTCTCTCAAAACACTGTTACTGAAAGAGTACAGTATCATACCACTACTTGCACTTTGTCGATCTTGCAGCTGCTGGACATGTGAGGCCTGCTGCTGCTGGTGATACTGAACAATATCAAATCCTGGCATCTCGGCTGAAACACAGTAGGAAATACACAAAGTTATTAGCAAATGACGCTATTGTAATCCCCCATGTGAGAAAATGTTTGATTTCCATTCAGCTGATTTCACGTGCACTGCCAAATACTACTTTAATAAAAATATCAAAGACAATGCGAGACAATACAGATATTTTAAACATGCCAGAATATTATGTTATGAGATTGCTTGATAACTCACCATTATGTTGAGTTAGCGATTGCCGGTAGTTGCTAGTAACCAGATCTACAAAGGGGAAATGTAAAATAAGTTGCGACTCAAACATGGTGGAAATTGTGCTCAATATAAAAGCATTATGTACAACTACACATTTTTATTGTGACATTGCTTGCAAGTTGTGAAGGCTTTGAATTTTTGTAGTGGGCTGGCATGCACATTGTAAACATGTATTCTGTTGCATGCATGATGCCAGCGACCTGCCAGCCATCTCCTCACAAGAACACAGATATGGGTTCACTTACTGTTATTTGGATCAGGAGTCTGCAACGAATCTAAATAGCTGTAGATCCTGCCACCATCCAAAGAATCTAAAAAAGGTAAGCCAGGGTGAGAATTGAAGATGCTACAAATCATGTTTAAACAGTCATCTAGTTGGCATTTTAACATGCATAGCAACATACCATTCATTGTAGGGTCTTGGCCAACAACTGGAGGGTTGACGTATCTTAGCGCCTTACGAGACCGGCTCGATTTTGGAGTCTGTCCTACAACATATTTTAGTTGGCATGTTATTCACAATGTATATATTTTGGGCCAACTATAGAATAACTGCAAGAAATGCAGAAGTCCAATCAAATTAAAATGCTCAATTTGTCGGTACATGGTCAGACTAATTTGTTTAACTGTTTATTATTATTATTAACTGTAGCCATTTCCAAAGTGCCTATATAAAATAAATGCATTGCATCAATACCTGGGAAACCCACATCAGGTGCTTTGGCAAAACGTTTTCTTTTGGCGTCGCCACTCGAGTCAGAGTCCGAGTGCACATACTGCTGATTTGGCCTAAAAAAAAGTATATATATACACACATATAAATAAATGTAGTTATGATACTACGTTTATTAGTCAAGGCTAAAGTCTGAATACATAGGCCCTCAGGCCACTGTGTGTTATCCTTTTAGCACTACTTGCAACTACAACAGCAGTGCCATTATTTACAACACCCTAGGGAGAGTTGTCCCTTTAACAAAGTGAACACTGTACCTGGATCTTCTTTTTTGGCGGAGATCTCCTTCGTCCTCAGATTCAATTTCAGAGGTTGGACACATAGTTGAGGTGTACTTGGTCTCTCGTTTTTTGGCCTCATCATGGGTCTCTGGAAAGAGCAGAGAGAAAATGACAATTAACATATCTGCAGTCCAGTGTTTAACGAAAAAATATATGTACCTCTTATCATATGTGCATCGTCACAATTTGCGTCCTCACTTTTTGTGTATGTGTTGCACGAAATACTCACCACACGTAGTAAGCTCACGTACATCCTTATAGGTGATCCATTTATCATCTGGTTGCAGTCCATCTCGAAGGGCTTTTGTGAGCTTTATGTGTTTAGGGGGCCATAACACAGTCTGGTCTTTAGCATTAAACCAGCTCCCTAGAACTACTGCTGTCCCACCATTTGGGAACTGTACAACTGACCACAGCACCACCTCACCATTCATCTTCAAAGGGCTGAAATGAGAATTTACGGTACTCATAATGATCTCTCCTTACAAGCCATTCCCATACCGTCCTAAACTAATATAATCCAGCCTTATTTCTGTCTGTAGTCGTCGGTGTAGGTTATCCAGTGTACATATCCACACGGTCCTCGTCTAGGGCTCCTCGGGTGAAAGCGCCAGGGTAAGCAGCCCAGCCTGGATAAGCACACTAGCTGGTACGAGGAAACGTTGGTAATGCTGGTCACTGTAGAACGGTAGCCGCACGATACACTATACATAATAGACTAATAATAATAGAATAGGTCGAACTCAACGATACAGCTTTAAACTCTGACACTTCAGCTATCAATTTGCACGCGGTCTCAAGGCTCTATTTTGGGGCAAAACGGGCACACTTCACAGCACGTTGTATCGTGGTGAAGGCTTCAACTTATTGGGGTAACTAACTGCTGTATCCACCTGAAACGTATTTATACGTAAGGTGAATAATCTATAGTACCAGCCTTATTTCTGTCTGTAGTCGTCGGTGTAGGTTATCCAGTGTACATATCCACACGGTCCTCGTCTAGGGCTCCTCGGGTGAAAGCGCCAGGGTAAGCAGCCCAGCCTGGATAAGCACACTAGCTGGTACGAGGAAACGTTGGTAATACTGGTCACTGTAGAACGGTAGCCGCACGATACACTATACATAATAGACTAATAATAATAGAATAGGTCGAACCAGCTCTCTAGAACTACTGCTGTCCCACCATTTGGGAACTGTACAACTGACCACAGCACCACCTCACCATTCATCTTCAAAGGGCTGAAATGAGAATTTACGGTACTCATAATGATCTCTCCTTACAAGCCATTCCCATACCGTCCTACAAAGCCAAAGTGC